>NC_134402.1:426690328-426885678 GCF_038048845.1 Mixophyes fleayi | reverse complement strand
TTACTTGTCACCCAACTGTTTGAGCCCAACAGAGTCCTATTATAATAGAATAAACCAGTGTTGACTAACCTGTGACACTCCAGGTGTTGTGAAACTACAAGTCTCACCATACCCTTACAGCAATAAGCTGCTATATATTGGCAAAGCATGCTGGGACTTGTAGTTTCACAACACCTGGAGTGTCACAGGTTAGCCAACACTGGAATAAACCATTGTTTCTCCTATTAGAACAGGCACTATGTGAGCACTACAGCCAGCAGTGTGTGTTAGACCATTGACCACCAGCCTGACCAGTCCTGGCAGCTGTGGGCAATAACCTCCAACATTTTTCAATATTACTGCAAAGTTTTACACTGCCCTCACCCGGCTGGTAAAATTTTCTTTGGAGAACACTGCACAATTTTTAGTCAATATTAGTACAGCAACTTTCTCTCTTAGGGGGAAGATTCAATTTAGCGTGAGGTGTCTCCAGCACATCTGGAGACACCTCACACCAATGTCCTGACTGGAATCTCCTCTCATTTTTCCTCACACCCCATAGAGGTTCAAGGGAAAATGAGCGGAAATTCCTACTGTAACTGGCGGCAATGTATATGCAGCGCGACGTCCTCACTACACATCACCGGCCACTGAATCTCCAGCTTAGGGTGAAATTCCATTGAGCACAAGATCCCGTAGGAGCCTCACGGAATGATACGGTTGCGGCACTGTTTGGGTTAGCGGTGCGACCAAAATTGAGTTTCTCTGTAATTGGTAATGTGCGTAGCGGGACCGCTCACTAACTTCAGTAAAGTGGATATTGCTAAAGATCATTTCAACATGTCAAAAAGGTGTTATTTATGTTTTAGTTTGTTGGTGCAGGTTTAGACTTTTCTTTTAAATGTTGTATTAAGCCTTGGAAGCCTGCCCCATATGTCTAAGATATAGCCTAAGAGAAAGCTCAACAATTGTCTCTTCTGCCCAACAAACAGAATGATGGAGATCACAGTCAGGTCATCCCATCAAAACAGCTCTTCCATCTCTCCAAATGTCACTCCCTGGGGAACACAAACAGTCTGATGTTCATTAGCAGTGTCCACTCACGCTAGAATTCAGAATGAGAGTTATCGGGTAGATGTAACATCTGGTGAGAATAATAATGAAAACAGAGTGTCTTTGAAAGTTGCCTCCATGTTTAGACCAGTCAGCTGATATATAGAATGGAATGTGTGTCTAGTCTGGGCTACAATGTAAACCCTTGGGGCAGTAGAGAATCCACAACTGACTAATGTGGCTTAAGTTACACTATTCTGTGTCTTTTCACTTTAAAAGCAGAATCACAGTACACAAAAGCAGTTTTTGTGTGTTAAAGTGGTGGACAATTTATTTTTGCAGATATAAACTATGAGGCAATAAACAAATATTTCCACCTTGTTAACCTGAAATTATTTTTATAGCAAGTAGGGTCAGGGTGCATTATGACTCATTACTAAACCTAATAAAATTAAAGTACAAAGAGGGAAACCAGCTGACAATGACAGAAACCCGTCCTAGAGTGTGACTGCTGCATAGTACAGATGTGACTAGCAGTGGTATTATAACTTCATATGCACACTGAGAGATGTCCCCAGCAATGCTTAGTCAGTCTCGCAGGTTATTGAGGTGTGGGTTACAATCCAAAATAATGACAAAAATACATTTTATATCCCTATGATGTGAGGCGGGTCTACATGACCTATTCTTACAATGACACAGGGAAATACATTATTAATCCAGAATGAAATCATAAATCGCAGACTAACTGGCTTGGGTGCAAAGATGGGGTAAGGGTCTAATGTACACATTTAACACCCCATACAAACACACACACACACACACACACACACACACACACACACACACACACACACACACACACACACACACACACACACGAATAAAAGTGTTTCCCATTAAGCAGAGTCCCAGTACTAGTTTGTTAGCACTAGTTGGTAAGAAGTTTGTTTTTTTTATCATCATCACCTATTATTTATAAGCTAGCACAAGGGGTCCACAGCCCCATATATAGGCGATTTGTATAAACCAAACAATTACATAGACACAAAAACAAAATAAAACTATAAACATCAAAATTTACATAATTACAGCCTGCAAAATTACATGAAAGGGGCCCTGCACATGAGAGCTTACATTCTAGGGGGGAGGGGTGGAAATGAGGAGGGAGAAGCTGATTGGGGGTAGAGGTTAGGGTTATGGAGGCAGTGGAGTGACAAGGAGGGCTGGTAGGTTTCAATGATGGGATGAGGATGAGTCTATGACAATTTACTTTAAAATGTATATGTTGGCCTTATTTAACCTGGTTTAAAATACAACCATTGACCACACACAGCCGGGGCAGCCAGTTTTTGAGCTAGATGTTCATGAGAAGACAACCTGTTAGCCAGGAACCACAGACATCATAAAGAACAAAGTATCGCAGTGAGATCACTGGTTAAGCTGCTTTCATACATCTACCTGGTTCCTAGTGACTAAATAAGCGACAATATCGAACATCTCTTTATCTCACAAAATAGCCTCCTTCACTGTATGCAGGCGATGGGGGCACCTTTAATACATAGCTAGTATATTGGCATTCTGTCAAAGTAAGACACCCATATATTCATTCATACGGAAAATTTGAGACAAAGCCATCATTACAGATTGGTTAATCAGGATCTAGCAGTTCCAGTTATGCAATGTCTCACATTCTAAGGACATGTCCTGCGTGGGGGCAGTTAGTGAGGTCTTTCAAGTTTCTACAGGTCACAACCTTGCAGCGTTCAGACATTTGCACACAGTACAGTAATTGTAGGCAAAGACCGACATTCCTCGATTTAATGACAGGCAAACAACTCATCTTCTAGCTATACAAGTTTATCACTTAGTATTTCAATATGAAGTCAAATGTAACATCCCCATAGCAGTGAGGTGAAGCCATGCACCCACACAAAGATCCTAAACAGGATTCATTCATCGGCAGCCTCCAGCAGTCTCTGCATCACACAGGGATGTATGTGAGACACAATGGCTGCACTCAGGCATGCTGGGAGTAGGTTTTAGGGCATCACTCACCAAGATATTAGCATCTGCACTAAAGTGGTGAAACTAGTTACTTAGCCATCTAGAAATAAAATCCAGCATGTTCCAGCTAAACAACATAAAGGGGAATTGATGATAACATTAGGACAAACATAGAAGAATGACGGCAGATAAATGGTCCCTCTAGTCCGACTATTCCACCAGTTCCCCTCTTCTCCTTAGTAGAGTCTGGTGTTTATCACACACACTTCCAGATTCATGTTCTTATCACTATGGATAAAGGACAGAAAACAGCAATAATACAATACAGCCAATGAAGATTACAGACTACATTCATGTACTGGTGAGGAGCCGTCCTCCCTGAATCATCGGCACCAGGGGGGGTCACACTATATTATTTATTTATGTGGAGTAAAATTCTGCACCCAAAACACTGCCAGTGTGGTCACATTTACACAATTCTCTATTTAGCTTCAGATCAGGTTGCTCACTATGGGACTGATGCACAGTGGGAGGTACACTATGTGACTGATGCACAGTGGGAGGTACACTATGTGACTGATGCACAGTGGGAGGTACACTATGTGACTGATGCACAGTGGGAGGTACACTATGTGACTGATGCACAGTGGGAGGTACACTATGTGACTGATGCACAGTGGGAGGTACACTATGTGACTGATGCACAGTGGGAGGTACACTATGTGACTGATGCACAGTGGGAGGTACACTATGTGACTGATGCACAGTGGGAGGTACACTATGTGACTGATGCACAGTGGGAGGTACACTATGTGACTGATGCACAGTGGGAGGTACACTATGTGACTGATGCACAGTGGGAGGTACACTATGTGACTGATGCACAGTGGGAGGTACACTATGTGACTGATGCACAGTGGGAGGTACACTATGTGACTGATGCACAGTGGGAGGTACACTATGTGACTGATGCACAGTGGGAGGTACACTATGTGACTGATGCACAGTGGGAGGTACACTATGTGACTGATGCACAGTGGGAGGTACACTATGTGACTGATGCACAGTGGGAGGTACACTATGTGACTGATGCACAGTGGGAGGTACACTATGTGACTGATGCACAGTGGGAGGTACACTATGTGACTGATGCACAGTGGGAGGTACACTATGTGACTGATGCACAGTGGGAGGTACACTATGTGACTGATGCACAGTGGGAGGTACACTATGTGACTGATGCACAGTGGGAGGTACACTATGTGACTGATGCACAGTGGGAGGTACACTATGTGAAAAAAGAAAGCAAACACCCATACAGTCCAGCAATACACCATACACCAATAGACCCATACAGTCCAGCAATACACCATACATCAATACACCAATAGACCCATACAGTCCAGCAATACATCAATACACCAATAGACCCATACAGTCCAGCAATACACCATACACCAATAGACCCATACAGTCCAGCAATACACCATACACCAATAGACCCATACAGTCCAGCAATACACCATACACCAATAGACCCATACAGTCCAGCAATACACCATACACCCATACAGTCCAGCAATACACCATACACCCATACAGTCCAGCAATACACCATAGACCAAAAGACCCATACAGTCCAGCACATATCTGACAATTATGCCCATCTGCCCCTGGAGAGGCGAGACAGGGGAGGGAAGACCTGCATAAACACACATATATGACTGTTAAGAATGGTATATTTTGCACCTGCTATGAGGCAGGTACAAATACCCGCTGGTGAAGACTTATAAACCAGGAGCATATGCTGCTGATCATCATCATCACTTATATATTGCCAGCAAATTCCGGAGCGCTTTACAATTGGGAACAAACATTAATAAGACAATACTGGGTAATACATACAGACAGAGAGGTAAGAGAACCCTGCTCGCAAGCTTACAATCTATAGGACAATGGGAGTTTGAAACACAAAAGCACGTGCTACATCATATTACACACTGGACCAGCTAGAACGCAAAGGTAAAAGTATTTAGTGGGCTGTATGCTCAGTCACACAACTAAGTTGGTCAAAGCGTTGTTGTCTTGTGTTAGCTGTGTAGAGGGTGGTAATAGGGGAGATTAAGGTGGTGGTAGAGGAATATTATAAGCTTGCCCGAAGAGGTGTGTTTTCAGAGTACGCTGGAAGGTTTGAAGACTAGAGGAAAGTATAACTGTGCGAGGGAGGGAATCCCACAAAGTGGGTGCAGCCCGAAAATGTGGACACAGCTTGAGATGCGTACAGTTCTCCTTATGGTTAGAAATATGCTATTCCTCCATGCTCTTTATTTTTCTTTGAAAGTAATTATTATTACTCTTGTTCTTCCTTTTGGCTATGACAGAACAAAGGCAGTCTTGGGGACTCGGTAGCACTCCTGTGCCAGAATCGGGACATTTTGGAGGTATGGAATTGTGAAAGTACTCTGGCAGCGTATTGCAAAACTAGGAACATAGGGCTAAAGCAGAGCTGGTCACAGAACAAGAGTAATAATATATAACAATTGCATAATATAACATAAGATGCTCTTTATAAGGGGCAGGGCTGCTGCAAGCGTCCTTAGCTACAGACACACTGCGGCCTTCTATTGCTCATTGTTTTTTATCCTCAACAGAGGGGCAGTCTCATGTATCAGAAAGAACTATGAAAACATTAATGCGACCACTACTCTGTAGGATACAATTTTTTTTGTTATTAAAGTAGATGCCCACCTTCAAACTTCCTCCTCTTAAACAACAGATGTATTGTGATTGAAGCATCTCTCAAACATGGGAGTACCATCGTTTATCTCAGAAGCCACAAAGTGAAAATAAAATATAAAACAGGGAGAAATAGGTCTATTTTTAGCCTTAAAGCTGTCTGCCAGATGGAGTCTGGTTCCCTGTGAGTAAGCAAAAAGGGCCTCCAAGATGATCTGGATGACGGTGCTCAGAGTTAAGTGCCAGATATGGAATTCACACTTCAGCAGAAGAGGAAACGCTACAAGCACACAAGGAATAAGTATGAGTACTCTGCCAATTCTAATATGAGATCAGTATATAATATAGTACACACACATTATATATATCTATACATCTCTTACCCAGTCCCCCAAATTCCAGGAGTCGGCCATTCTCTCACATCCTGGCCAATTCTTAGTGAAGTGGGCAGGATGGGAGCCTCCCTGACGCCATTTGCGGTGATTCGGGCTATCTTGGCCCCACCCCTGCGGAAAAATGACGCTTTTGCATCATTGTGTAAGTGGGGAAAGAAAACAAACATGACCTGGTCCCCCCTGTCCTCACACTTCACCTTCCCTCCAGGAAAGAGTAATATATATATATATATATATATACACATATACATATACACACACACACTATATATATATATATATATATATATATATATATATATATATATATATATATATATATATATATATATATACACACACACATACATACACAAACACATATATACATATACACACACGATAATTGATGTCCTTTACAATGGCCACCAGCCCAGTCACAACACAAGAACCCCACATCAACAATCCACCAGTTCTTTTCCAGGTTTATGTTCATCTCCCGACGCCAAAACTACCGATGGTGTTGAAAAGTACAGTCACTTTAGTTCTTCCTGGTTGTCTGCAGTAGTCAACGTCTAACCGCGGATTTGGCGATCTCAAAATGCCGACACATTCTGCAGTCCTCACAGTTTTCCTCACTGTGTGGAGAAGATATACCAGCGTCCTGTTCATTGCAAGTTCATCACGCTCTTAGTGAGTCTGAATTTCTTGATCATTGCCTTGATAGTGCAAAGACGTATATTCAATGTCTTTATTTTATTTTTTTCCTTTTCATATATTCAATAACTGTGTTATTGCGATCAACAGTTATTTGTCTTTTTTTTTATGCCATGGTGAAAACAGAAATCGAGAAAAGGATCCTTAGGAACTACATTGCATAAACTGAATATTATTGCGCATTTTATTTTGTTGGACCCTATAAGTTTGAAACGTATTATTAATAATTTATTTGCACGGCGCCACAGATTCCATAGCGCCCGATACAGAAGTAATAGATGAGGGTTTTCTAGAATTATTCATGTAAAGGTATTTGCTTTTTAATTACTACAGTAGACTAAAACCATGTACTTTTAGCTTTTTGCCCCTTTTTGTTTTATAATTATAGGGTCCGATTCATTAAGGAAAGTAAAGCAAAAAAATGAGTAACTTTGCACTTTGGCAAAACCATGTTGCATTGGAGGGGGAAAATTTAAAATGTGATGGTAGCACGGTGGCTCAGTGGTTAGCACTTCTGCCTCACAGCACTGGGGTCAGGAGTTCAATTCCCGACCATGGCCTTATCTGTGCGGAGTTTGTATGTTCTTTGCCTTCTTTGTTTTGTATGTGTTTGCCTGGGTTTCCTCTGGGTGCTCCGGTTTCCTCCCACACTCCAAAAACATACTAGTAGGTTAATTGGCTGCTATCAAAAATTGACCCTAGTCTCTCTCTCTCTCTCTGTGTGTGTGTCTATGTTAGGGAATTTAGACTGTAAGCCCCATAATGGCAGGGACTGAAGTGAGTGCTGTGAGGCAGAAGTGCTAACCACTGAGCCATTATGCTGCCCACAGTTACTACATGAAAGAGGGCATCTGTATATGAGACTAGTAGGTTACAGTATTTGTACATTCAGTGGGTAATTAATGTTTAGGTTTAGAAGTAAAATGTGGCAAATCCATAATGACAGAAAAACCTTCATTTCACTTTAAGGGATCAGGAATCATTGGTGTAAACTGTGAGTCTTAAAATCTTCATATAAAATAATGGTGAGGGAACAGAAACACATGGGGGGTAACAGTTATGGTTTGTTAAGGTTTACCTGAAAATAGTCACAATTTTCGTCACATAGCTGAAAATTGACACCCAGAGCGGTGTGTTATGGGGGAACAGTGCAAAGAAATAAGCCTACTGAAATGCATTAGGGAATATGGGGCTTGCTAAAAAAAAAAAGAAAAAAAAAAAAAAAGAATTGCTAATCTCAGGGAAGTATAAAATCGGAGACTGCAAAACGGAGGTTTATCTGAGAAAAAAGGCAAACGTCCCACACACTACAACCACGATAAATATGCAATTACAGTTTGCATACAATTCATATATCCACTAAAGACACTTTGTTCAATAAGCCTTTGAAATGTTTTTGACCTGCCTGCTAGTCTGATTTCTGTTTTAATCATACAGAGTCAGATAGTATTTCCTTAAGTGGATTCAGACAATGACTAAAAAGAACCCAAAACAGATGTAATGAGCAATTTAGCTGTTAGCAGGAAACATTCTCCTTGTGCCTACTTATCATCTGTGTTTAATGTAAATAATATAACCCTGTGTGCCCTTCCTTTTTATATTAAAGGGATTGCAGGGGCACAATATACAGCTGTAAGCCATCACTCTGGGTCCTGAACAAGCTTTGCTAATTATGTGTTATACTCCACGGCTGTATGTTAAACACATCCTACAACTTGGTTTCAGGAGTTCAAATCGTTTATCTTCACATTTGTCTGGAACATACATTGGGCTAAACTTTCCTTTGTTATATTCCTGATTTGTATCAAGACAATGAATAGACAACAATGGGGGTGCCAACCCTTTCCTGCAGTATCCCATTGGTAAGCCTTTTACATCAGACCCACTGATTCAACTAATACTCACACACGTCAAACTGTAATTCTGTACATATTCTGATCCACTGGCCGTGAGGCAACATCCAATACATTCACCAGAGGCCTGATTCATTAAGGATCTTAACTTAGGAAACTTCTTATTACAGTCTCCTGGACAAAACCATATTACAATGCAGGGGGTGCAAATTAGTTTTCTGTTTTGCACATAAGTTAAATACTGTTTTTTCATGTAGCACATTGTAACATGGTTTTGTCCAGGAGACTGAAATAAGAAGTTTCTTAAGTTAAGATCCTTAATGAATCAGGCTCCAGATCTTTAGTCACTGGTGAAACTCTAAGGTCTATTAATGACCACCTTACAATATTGCAGAGTTCCCAACACACAATCAATAAAACGCTGTTGGGGCAGATGGTGCTCAATGCTCCGGCCACACTGACCAGCAGTGCAGGGTCCCTCTGTACATGTGTGACCCGGGCAGCCGGCTCCCGGCTCCCGTATGTGCTCTGGACCTGGAGGCCGGGACTTGGGCTTCCAGTTCTAGATTGATATAAAAATTAAAAAAAAAAAAAAATTATAAAAGGTTGTTGCTTTGTTTTTCTTTTAAATGTAAATAGATGAATCTATAGGAGCTTTGCTTTGAGATTTTTATCTAGAGGTGGGGGCTTGTTAAATGTGCAGTCCTGGGGCTACGTTCAGCCCCTGCCAGCAAGTCATAAGCCAAAAATAATCAGGTTTGAACTAAATAGCAGGAATAGCTTTTTGTACCACTCTGCTGATGCCGCCCAGATGTCAGAGCACTGAGAGCGGATGTAGACAGAGGACTGCCTCAAACCTCCTCCTGTATACCACAGGGACAGTCTGTTAAGGCTAGATACACTTTGCTATGGAATGTATCTAGGAAACAAACAGACAAAGGAGTATCATCATCATCATCATCACCATTTATTTATATAGCGCCACCGATTCTGCAGCACTGTACAGAGAACTCACTCACATCAGCCACTGCCCCATTGGAGCTTACAGTCACAGATAGACAGACAGACAGAGAGAGAGATAGAGACTAGGGTCAGTTTTTGATAGCAGCCAATTAACCTACCAGTATGTTTTTGGAGTGTGGGAGGAAACCGGAGCACCCAGAGGAAACCCACGCAAACACGGGGAGAACATGCAAACGCCACACAGATAAGGCCATGGTCGGGAATTGAACTAACCACTAAGCCACCGTACTTTGGGTTATACCTATTCTTTAATTGACCCAAATCTGCTGATCACTTGGTAGTTACCCTATCCTCAAAAATCCAGGTCATGGACACATTCAAAATACTTTCAAATTGCGTTCTATAAAAAGATCCCTAACAATTCACGTCAATAATAAATGAATAATAAAGTGCCAGTATAATCTGCAGCAGCTGGACAATATTGGGAGTTTACAATATAAACATACCACAAACAATGATATAAAGGTAAGGAAGGTGTGGGGGAAAGAACCCAGCAAAATGTGTTGGAAACATAAAATTAGACGTTATCAGAAGTCACCCAGGATCAGGGGAAAGGTCTGTCTGCCAGGACTATATTTACATAGGGCACACCTCTACAAACTGCATTATCTGAATGTAGACAGACTGCTCTGTTATTCACAGCTCCTAAATATAACAGATCAAGGGACTGCACTCCTTCTTTGGTGCATGAGCAGCTCTGTAGTCGTCAGGGGGGTCCCACCCTTATGACACAATGCAAAACACACACACACACACACACAAGGGAGGCGCTCACTGACTAAATAAATATTACTGTTTGATTGATGGGAGTGATTTTAGCAAAGTTATTAAATTGCAATTAGTCACCTTAGACATATTAAGTGAAAACGCTGCATTCAGAAAGTATTACAATACATAGGCACCTTATATTGACAGCATTGCTGATTGTTATATACTGTTAAATATAGTAACCTGCACATCAATAAGATCATATTTATTTAGTCAATTACTGGACAGGAAGTTTGCTGTGTGTTGGAAAAAAAAATCTTCCTCCACAGTCAATGTTCTATCGCAAATATATTCAGTTCTGATAAAATTCATACATATATACTTTGTAATTTGTAGCTCTCTTATCCTAACACTGGGATCACAAGTAGGGTTGACAGATCATTCATATCAAGCATAACAAGATATAGTGAAACTCTTTCCATAAATAATCCGGTATGAACCATTTATTGGGCTTTACTAGAACAACTTCCCTTTTACATTGAGAAGTCTATATCCAAAGAGAGAACTAACAATCCTGATCTGGATGATAACAAAACGTATGAGGAAATAACTTCCATCTGCTTTTAACAGAACAGCGATTCTAAAGACCATTGGGTACAAATTAAATGGATATATAGAGTATAAGATATATCCAACACGCTTGTTGGCCAGTGATGTTTATGACCTACAGACGGCGTCCTAAGAGGTTTGTTGCAGAGACGTTGATCCTACTACACAACACCTCGTGACTAGTCGAGATTGTTAATCTTTTTATGGCAGGAAAACTATTCTGTTAAACCGCATAGCACTGTCTACTATGTCCATTTGCTACAATTATTTTACAACTTCCTAAAAAATTTTTTACTGACATATGTCCCAACTGGGCCCATTCAGTAAGATTTGGAGACCTTGGTCAGCTGCTTCTATGTCCAACATGTATATTATTACACAAATTGAGTTGAAGTGACATGGATATATATATATACTGTGTTAATGGTCTGTGAAAGACAGTCTTTTATTTACAGGTTTGGTTTATATTACTTTTGTCCTTGTTGGTCTTTGAAAAGAAGTTATAAAATGTTAAATCTGTGACAGTGTGTGCTGATGAGAATCTGTGTGAAGCTAGGTACACACTAAAGAAATTTCAGCCATGTTGTCGTGAGCAATGACTGTAATTTCGTACTCGCTGTTGTGGATCGGTCGGAAGTTTATACACACTACACAGCGGAAACGAGATTGGAACGAAAATATTGAACAGTACGACCAACCAAATGAGACGACAATCGTCCATTTGGGGAGACTTTCCACCATCGTGTCACTGCACACACTGACCCGACTTTTGAACGAGTGGTCGTATGTCGGCTGTTTGAGAAAAGTGTGGTGTGTACCCAGCTTGAGAGGGATGTCAGACACAATTAAAACAAGTACCTAAAGCTGGGTACACACTGAAGAATTGTTCAGACCAACGCATTATCTCAAACGATTGTACCTACGACTGAAGGTCCGATCAGTCTGACGATTCATCCATACACACTGACACGATTTACCTTCAGATCTGTGCTCTTTGTCTGGTCCTCTAGTCTTCAGAGAGTGACAGCACAATATTCATCCATTCATTATTGTCACACTTATTAAAACAGCCTTATTATAACTATCCACATGTCCTAACGAATTTTGCTAGCTTCTGTGACTCTGAAATGAAATATTCTGTCTCAGAACGAACAAATGAATTATTCCTTCTACAACACTCTCTACATTTATTCCCTCTGACATTCAGTGCTAACATCGGCTGAAAAGAGCCCGACTCTGTAAACTCTATGGAGATCGTCAGCATGAGGAGTGCATACACACTACATGATCGTTAGGTGATTGATCGGAAAATATTTAACGGTACGACCAACCAAATGAGGCGATAATCGTCCATTTGGGCAGACTTTTGACCATCGTGTCACTACACACACTGACCCGACTTTCGAATGAGCGGCAGTATGTCGGCTGGTTGAGCAGATTATTGAACAAAAACCCTGCAGTGTGTACCCAGCTTTACGGATCTAGTTAGGAGGTCTTGCTTCTATTGATTGAAGTATTTTCAAAGCAGCGGCTTGACCCGGTAACTAATGCCATCTGAAGATGACTATACCGGCAATAACCTATGGGGAGAGCATGGATGGAGAGGGATTTTCAGATGCTTTGTGCTCCCCCCATCACAAATGCAACCAGACCCAGTTAGTAAAGTGATCGTGATCACTTTACTATAGATTATTCGCTGCGACAGACGCCTATCGGTGCCGCTGTCCCGCTAATCAATTCTAATAAATTGCTGCGCTAATTCATTTCCTATCATTGCGATAAGAAATTAAAATTAACAAGAGCAATTTGCAACTGGTCATAACTAGACCCCTTAAAGCGCAGCAGTGTGATGGTGCCATTCATAATGCGGTTTTCAGGAGTTAGCAGCTGAAAAGCATATTAACAGCACAAAGGTGTAAACAAGCCCTTTGTAAAATGAATTTGATTTGGTAATTTTCCTAACTCGTATCCCTATTTGTCAGACATCATTTAAAAGGCAGCCGATGAGTTGGATGTAAGACTCATTAATTCTACTATTTTCCTTAAACTGTACCCCACGCGGGTCCTCTTTTGTAACAGTACACAAAGTATTGGAAGTGGTGTCTGCTATCTATTATCCCTCCTAGTCATGTTTATGTTCCAGCTAGAGAAGTGTCTATCTACCGGAGAGCCCATGTCACACAGGTCCAGGCTGGTGATCAGTGCTCAGACTATTCATTTGTTTTGTTGTGCTAGACATTTCTGATTTCAATCACAGCAGTATAAAAGGAGGAAAGCCTTTCAGCAACACAAAACAAAATTATTGTCAGGTCACCAACCGAAAGCACTTAAAATTCAATTACACAAAACTAAAAATAAATAAATAAAAATAAAATTGGTAATTCTAACAATACTACATTGTTTTGTACTTCTTTGCAGGTTACGGTCACCTGATAGGAATGTTCAAATTGCTTCCTTTTGCAACATTCCTAGCAGATAATTTCTTAGCACACGTTTTTTATTCCCAAACAGGAAACAGAATATGCATTAACAAGTGGAATATTTGCAAATAATAAATTCCAACACACAAATCTTGGAAGAATTACTGTTTCCAGCACTAAGGAGTCTGAGAGGGCTTTGGGTCATCCTAGTAACTACACATAAGAAGTATGCTGATACCCCATTCATACTGCACCAAAAACCCGGGTTTTTGCAGAGGCACGCTGAAAAACCCGGGTCTTGGTGCAGTATGAATAGTCCAACCACAAAATCCCGGGTCTAAAATCCCGGGACTTAGACCCGGGATTTTGCAAGGGGTAATTCCCGGGTTGGACCCCGCTCGCCTGCAGTATGAATGGTGCAACCCGTGTAATTCCCGGGTCTCACCATTCATACTGTAAAATAAAATAAAAAATGGCAAAGTGTAAAAAAATGATTTTAATTAATAAAAAATACATAACAAATGTTTACTTAACTTATTTTCAGCCAGCAGTGTCTCCAGTGCGTTGCCGGCTGTCAGGGGGACCTCTGGGTACTAAAATGATGTCATTTCTAATGGACTAGAAATTACGTCATTTTAGTAACCAGAGGTCCCCCTGACAGCCGGCAATGCACCGGAGACACCGCTGGCTGAAAATAAGTTAAGTAAACATTTGTTATGTATTTTTTATTAATTAAAACATTTTTTTACACTTTTTTTTTCTAAAACCCGGGTCGGGCAGGTGCAGTATGAACCCGCCCGACCCGGGAATCTTCTTATCTATACTGCCCTGTGCCCCGGCAATATCCCCGGTTAACAACCCGGGATATTGCCGGGGCGGCAGTATGAAAGTGGTATTATTCAGTCAAGCCCTAAGTCATTGGGAAGGGCTATAGATAAATATGAATCTGTTGGGAGGGGGTGGGGGGACCTAAATCAGAAGGAAGCAATGACTTCTCTGCTGGCAAACAGACACAATCTGATTCACGGGAAAATGTTAGTGAACGCTTTGAAATGTGATCTCTCATATATTACTTCAACTTTTGCTGTTAGCGTTCAGTAAGTAAGAGTAACTGTAATTATATACGAATTATTGCAAAATCTATACATGCAGACTAGATTAAACAAAGCTTCAACATTCAATAATAATATTGGGGTTGGGGTTGCAAGGTGCTTTCTGCTAAACGAATGTCAAGGGTGCAGTACGGTGGCCTTGTGGTTAGCACTTCTGCCTCAAAGCACTGGGGTCATGAGTTAAATTCCCGACCATGTGTGGTGTTTGTATGTTCCTGTGTTTGCATGGGTTTCCTCCGGGTGCTCCGGTTTCCTCCCACACTCCAAAAACATACTAGTAGGTTAATTGGTTGCTATCAAATTGACCCTAGTCTCTCTCTCTGTCTGTGTGTGTGTTAGAGAGCTTAGACTGTAAGCTCCAATGGGGCAGGGACTGATGTGAACGAGTTCTCTGTACAGCGCTGCGGAATTAGTGGCGCTATATAAATAAATGGTGATGATGATGATGATGGGTGGTGTCCACTTTTACTTTTTACCCCCTATATGTGATTTGTGGACATCTCCTAAAATGTCCCAGTTCTGCTAGAAGTACAATGTTTTCTTAGCATTGTCGCTGTCGCCAGCTTTAGGGAAAAACAAAGATCTTTAGACCTTATTTAGGTCAGACCTCAATATACACCATAATGTTTTGGGTTGGGCACAAACCTCTTCCCTTCATCAAGTGTGCAATTAATTTTATTTGCATAGTTCCAAACTTTGAATTCTGCACTGTCCATGTCATAAGTTACATAACTGAACTGCATACACTTTCACTCTTACTGTATTCTCTTAGCAATTGGGAAGCCGCGTTTCGTATGAGAAAAAAACATGTCAATTCACAGCCACAAAATATTGTGTGAATCCTCCCCCGCTTCCCACACCGAATGAGCTGTAAACTTGGATTCTCAGCAATTCTGTCGCAATAACTGAAAATCTGTGGTGATTAATATAATAAAACGTAAACTCTTGTTTCAACAACTGAATGATTGAAGGTCATCCTTGTTGCTGCAACAGATGTTGACCAAATAAAGGCCAGCCTAAACTTTGGCTTGCATCAGAGTAGCCAGCATCTGTCAGAAACAGGTTCTGTCATCAGCCAACATAACCTAATCTAACCTCGCCCAGCTCAAAATACCATGTTCCACATTTACCTATTTTCCTAGTGAAACAATCTGAATTGATTAGGTGATGGTAAAAAAACAATCAACCCTTTCAGTAAGGGGACCTACTCCCCCCTTATGGGATGGCAATCCTTTGTGGATATATTGAGGGGGGGGGGGGGTCTAATAAATAATAAATTAGAAGACTGTAGCAGGATATATGTACAGTTGGGATAAGTACAAAGAGAAAGGTGTGCAGACGTTTGCTTTATCCTAAAAGTACTTACACAGGTTTTAATGTAAAACAATCAACATACAAGACCAAAGCAAGTCTAATGTCACCAGGGAAAAGAAATCACTTTAATTTGGCCCGATACCAACAATAACGTCCAAGCCTAACTGGAATTCAGTCATAGCAGACGGCTGAAGAACACAAATGTCTTTCTACACACAAAGTACGGCTACGTAATGAATAATTGTTGGAAACTGCATCTAGTGTTCTGTTGTTGAGGTCAGACGATGGGAGAGACTTAAGCTTTTATGCCATTCCGACATCAGTGCAACTAAGGGCACATCAAGAATTACATTCTCCCGGGCTTACAGCACACATAGAAGTATTATTTTAATTTATTGTTTTGCTTTATTTATTTTTTGTAGAAAGGAGGCAGCTTTGTGGAAAAAACATTTTTATAAAGATCTATATATATATATATATATTCTGCCAAACCATCTCAAACTTGCAACTGTTGGAAAAATAGGGTCTGATGCATAGATGGGCACACACCAATGTTCTTTGTGCAACAGACATTTCTATACTGCCCACGTGCCCCAAAATTGTGCCATCTCTCCTAAAAGAAGTGTCTGCAGACGCTTTCTCACCTACTTGTGCTGTACTTACGCTATCACAGGTGTGTGGATGTAATGGCTGCTGCCAGACCTCACTCATCACCTCCAAGTAATTATATTATTGTTAAATAGCACAAAAATTGGGATTGTATTTCTGCACATAAAGTATACTTGGGGACATCAATATGAACACAAAACATTTCTGACCATGGGGTGTCTGACCCTGCAAATCTTTTGCCATATAATGTTTGTCAGATCTGTGTCACTCACACAACACTGAGCACCTCTGGGCTAAGCAATCACATATGGGGATAAATGTATCAAGCGGAGAGTTTTCCGGCGGGTTTGAAAAACCAATCAGATTCTAGCTATCATTTATTTAGTACATTCTACAAAACGATAGCTAGAATCCGATTGGTTGGTATAGGCAACATCTCCACTTTTCAAACCCACCGGAAAACTCTCAGCTTGATACATTTACCCCATGGTGTTATCCTTCAACGGCATGGTGTTCTCAGTATGGAAACGACAGCCAGTCTCCCAGGTAAAGCAAATGATAAGACCTGATCAATTTAAAGATGTTGCCCATTTGGGAGGACGGGGTGGGAGACTGTTGTTGTTGTTGTCGGCATCTACATTAAAGATTTCATGCAATGGGCACAATGCCCATTGCCAGCTGTACTGCACGAATATTGCTGCCATTTGCCACAGTCAACTGCGCAGACTCACTTGTAGTTGGAGACCAGCACAAGGAAGGGGAGGAAAGTGAGAAGGACAAACAAGCAGAAGGAGAAGCATAAGGGGAGAGCAGAGAGATAGGCAGCAGGAGAACTAGGGGAGACAGGCAGTCTGATAAGGGTAACATGAGGCATGGTCAGTAAAGAATAAAAAGTAGGGATCAGGTCATTGGTTTCCCTCAGCCGAGCTGTAGGTAAGTCACCTCCCCATCCCAGTCCGCAGAGATGACTTACCTGCCTGTGTACGTGTGTTGGTGGAGGGTGTTATGTTTGGTGTGGACTTGGGGGCAGCTCCGCTCCTCTCTTGCTTTCATTTTTTTTTTTAATTGTGACTTCACAAGGAATCACAACGTAGTTCTATAGGACACATTTCTGTTGCCATTTAAGCTCCTAATATGCGATAGGTATTTTGGGACAAAACATAACAAGGTTATAGAAATATCTTGTGAAAAGGAGACGCTTCTTCTAATCAAAGTAAATAGAAGTCTTAGTATTTGTTGCTTAGTTAACAAGCGTCAAAAGCAAACATCACACAGTCACAATGCCTGGACTTAGAGAATTAGCAAACAGGCAGCCCCAGCAGCTTTCAGAATAGGACTTTCATTATTAAATAAAGAACTTCGGCAGCAGGACGCAACAGTGGGCGGCGGTTATCTACCCATTGACTGGCTGAGGAATGCCATTACCCTTGGCAGAGAGCATCATTGGCACTATATCTGGCAAACTAATGTATAGATGAGGACCCCAGAAAATGGGTTAGAAAGACCAGTACTTTGTTATCCTTCATTATGGTAATCTCCACCTAAACCCTGATTTGAATTAATAAAAAAAAAATGTTTTATTTTTTTTAGGGAAATTACCCTTTAAGGTCACTTAATGTCACTCCATTACTGAGAAAGAAGCAAAGCAGTTGAAGGGCCTGTACAGAACAATGTTGCAGGGAAGGAGGTACAAACACTGCCCCAGGCAGCCGTACAGTACAGGGCAACAATAGAAAGTACATATGACAACTGTCAAATTCTTTGAACACTCAATACCCACTGGTCAAACAACTACGTGTGCGAGTCACAGCTCTGACAAGGAGAGCAGCACCTGGGGGCTATTTAGTTGCAGTTTTAATGATATAAAGGCATGTATGTTATTATTGAGGATACACTTATTAAACGTACAACCCATTACATGCTGCTTCAGTGATTACGCTACCGCATGTACAGCGCCGTCTTAGACGACTTACAACACCCTGACACTTCTCAGGCTCACTCTTATGCACGATTGTACATGGCTCTCACTCGGACTTGTTCTTAGCTTTATTTCATAATGCAGAAAATAAGACTGGACCTGATGGGAGCAGCCAGCTACACATCACATTACTTCCTTTACACAATGCAGGAAGCACACACAGCACAACTAATTGGAGAAGGAGGAGAGGGGAGTGCGGTGCGGTCTGCACAATGTGCTGTCCTACCTTCCTCTATGGGCTCCAGGCTGACCGACCAGCTAAATGGACGCCAGAAAGACATACAGGGTCCGAGGCAATGAGGTGGAATTTAGTGACAAGTGGGGTATGTGGGCATATGGGGAAATTTTGAACAATTGGGGGTCTAATTGGCATGTGGTACTCTGTGGGGCATGTGGGATGAGGATGATGTAGAGACGGGGGGTTATTTTTATTATGGAGATTAAGGGTAATATGTAGCCCTTTTTAAGACTGGACACGTGGCCCTTAAAATGTATCAAGGAGCTTCTGACATCTATAGAAGCCAAAAGTGTGTCTGTTGCTAGGAGCATAAACGCTGCGCTACTACGGATGTCGGCCCCATAAAACCACTCTCACTTTGCATGAGGCGGCTAATACTGCACCAGCAAACTGCAGGGTTACCAATCACAATTAAGAAGCTCAATAAGCACCAAAGGAATTGTCTTGTGCTGTCACACAGCTGTCAGCTAGGTAATGGTCCTCTGAAAGAATGACTACTTTCGGTTTAGATGGTCTATTGAGCAGAGAGCATCATGGATCCATGTTGTAGATAGCAGAATGGAAGCCTGATATACCTTACTCATATAATGAGTGTGAACCTGTAAATTTGTGCTGTAAAAAGATTGTTTTGGAATTGATGTGTATATACACTTATAATTATATGATACACATTATGTTCTTGTATAAATAGAAAACATGTATTGTAATTACAATGCAGCCCTGCTTCTAATTCAAGTATGAAAAACATAAGTCAGTCGATCTTACGTTGAATTACCAACATGATGCAATATTAATCTTTGGATAGAAAAAAACCCTTTGAACATGTTAAGGAGTACAGAAAATATAGCACGAGCACTATGCTGCTCCTACATAAAGGCTTGTTTAACAATATTTACTATTCTACAGAACGTCTCCGGACAGAAAGTCACTGTTCTCTGTTGGTGTGAATAAATCTTAGGGACTCAATCACTTACTCCATTTGGAAAACATGCAGACCCAAGAGTACATTTAACTCACGGCAGTGACATTCAGGAACTCTCACCACTCTGCAAATATGCAAACCGTCATAACAAGAAGATGAAGGATCCGAATAAGCACAGCTTTTATTACAACTGAACTACTGCTACCAGTTATCACTATAGTGAGAAGTTACATAGTGGTGGAAGTTCTCCACCCTTAATTTGTTTGCCTAATGTATGGGGCAATTTACTTACTTCTGTGATCCTCTTTTTATGGAGGAAAGATGCTGCGTTGCTATACAGGAGATCCTGCGCTGCCCCTCAGAATTTGAAAAATACCTCCATCAGGGGTAACTTTATCAAACCTTCATAAACGGAAAAGTGGCTCATAGCAACCAATCAGATTTAAGTTATCATTTTCTAGAATGTATTGGATAAATGATAACTAGAATCTGATTGGTTGCTATGGGCAACACCTCCACTTTCCTTTTTAGAAAGTTTAAAAAAAATCTACCTCTCAATCAGGTAGTTTCGGAGGTGATTCAGCCAGAAAACGCTGTTTGCAGCGGTTTCAAATGCTGTGACAGCCGTCAGTGGAAAGGGCCGACAACTAAAGGGGGATTTTCAAATTATTGTCAGACGCAACAAGTGAAACACACTGACACCCATATGCAGAATATGTGCACGTCACCGGGGCCACTTTCAGACTATAGTCGGGTTGTTTTGCTGAAGTCGCTGCATAACACCACAACTGCCACTACACACAAGTTAAATAAAGGTCCTGGGTGGAGAATTCCTTGAACATGTGTGGCCTGTGTTCCACAAGGAGTTAGAGATTATTCTCTAGTGAGTTTATAACAGAAAGTCTATTTGCACAGTTAACTGCAGCACAGTGTGAAACCACTCTAAGAGGACAGGGAGAATTCATCAACTGCTGTGACTCAATACTCAGGCTTGTCAATGCTTAGTGAAGCAGAATTATGGAAAAACAGCAAGCATCATAAACATTTAACCCCTTCAGTGCCAAGGACTAGAGCAGCACAGTGGCATAGTGGTTAGCACTTCTGTCTCCCAGCACTGGGGTCATGAGTTTGATTCCCGACCATGGCCTTATCTGTGTGGAGTTTGTATGTTCTCCCTGTGTTTGCGTGGGTTTCCTCCGGGTCCTCCGGTTTCCTCCCACACTCCAAAAAACATACTGGTAGGTTAATTGGCTGCTATCATAATTGACCCTAGTCTCTCCCTCTTTGTCTGTCTCCCTGTCTGTCTGTGTCTGTGTGTGAGTTTGTGTTTATATTAGGGAATTTAGACTGTAAGCTCCAATGGGGCAGGGACTGATGTGAATGAGATCTCTGTACAGCGCTGCGTAATTAGTGGCGCTATATTAATAAATGATGATGACTAGTGGGATTCGTCCTTTGCACTGAAGGGGTTCAAAGTAGTAAAAACATATGTGCAAAACAGATGCAGTGCAGGGGATGGGGGAAGGGCACTAAAAGTGCCGAATCTCCTTCATCCTAGCTTCATGAAACTATGAGTATTGTCACCAAACAAGAGAACTCTACACTAAAGCATTCATTCCATAGATGAGTGGTTATAATGCACCAATCTCCCCCATCCTGACTTCAATAAACTCAGGAGCCCCCTCATGTGATGCAGTGAGTTGTCTAATAAAGTGGTATGCTTGTTTTTTATTCCTACACATTTTGGGGTATATTTATGCCCCCAGCATGATAGCATCATTATGCAACGCTGCAAATTTCTGCCATACATAATAAAATATTGTTGTAATTTATAATGTTGAGGCTGCTCTAGGAGTAATTAGTGTTCTTTGTGCACTTTCAATGATATAAAAAGACACAAAAAACACTTTTGTTCATTCGGGATTTTCATTTCCGTGTCAGGCGGTATAAACAAACTAATGGTACTTTATGAAAATTCAAAGACTTCTGGGGAAAGATGACAAGGTATACTTTGATATCAGTAGTTTGTTTAGGCAAATAACACATTGTTGGAATGTGACTAACCCAAAAAATGCCAAAATAGGCGTGAGAATATCCTGAGTGGTGAAGGGTTTACATGACATATCCATGTAAACATATGTCCAAAAAACTAACTTATTTTAAAACTATACTGGACATCTATCAATACGTATTAATGTGACAAAATGGAAATGGAAAACGGACATCTCTCAGTTCTATAAGCTAAGATTTTCCTGTCTGGCTGCTTATAAAGTGGGTGCTAGTGTTTATGCTGAGAACAGATAAACTTCTATGAACATACACATCTCACAGGTACCAGTTATCTCGGTTAGACAATGACCACAAATATGGGCAGATATCGTCATTGTCCGACCACATTTATTATACAACCTGAGCAACACCAGGGGGTAAATGTATGAAGCTGAGAGTTTTCTGGCGGGTTTGAAAAACCAATCAGATTCTAGCTATTATTTATTTAGTACATTCTACAAAATGATAGCTAGAATCTGATTGGTTGATATAGGCAACATCTCCACTTTTCAAACCCACTAGAAAACGCTCAGCTTGATACATTTACACCCAGATCCCAATCATATTTTAATTGGGATCTGCTGTATTTTTGAGCACACAGGTTGTGATTTGCAACCAATTAGGTCTAAGATGGCCTAATGTCCATCAAGAGAGTACCAGCATCTTTAACATAGCTGTACTGAAATTAAAGGTCAGCCAGGATCTTGGTGGTCTAATTCCACTTCGGAGAAAAGATCAAGGGTTAGATTTACTAAACCTTCTAAATGGAAAAGGGGAGGTGTTGCCCCTAGCAACCAATCAGATTCTAGCTATCATGTTCTAGAATGTACTAGATAAATGATAGCTGAAATCTGAATGGTTGCTATGGGCAACACCTCCACTTTTGCTTTCTAGGCTTAGTAAATCTAACTCCATCTCTTGTTTGAATCCAAGAAGTGACGGATAGTCACAGGTTTGCAATATATATAACAAATATGGGCTAAGAAAGCGATACATTTTAAATTTCTAAGAGGAAGTAGCAGAGAGTAGCTTTTATAAATACAATGGGCTCAGTTGATCAGATTCATCAATCATGATTCAAACGGGATACAAATTACGTTCGTTAAGGCTAGCGGCATATGGGAGTTTTCAAATTAGCTTTTTTTCTAACTTCAGAATCCCTTATTCCCAATTTTTACAGCATCTTTGTTGTAGCTGTTACAGAAATAATTTCAATTTTGAACAACTAGATGCTGAATTTTAACAAACAGCACCTGGGAAGAAGAGAAACCAGATCCACCTGGTGCTTATCAATATGATATACAATATTATTTTAATACATCATCTTGACGTAGATGATTCTATGGTATTATTTTAGTGTCAATTGTATTATTAATTAGGATACAATCAGAAAGGTTGAGCAGAATCTATATAACAGTTATAGAAAAATAAAATTCTTCATTTTTGTTTAAAATGCGACACCAGTACCTGTTTACTCATTCTGGTGGTAAAAGGGGGAAAGCTCATCAGTCACAGCTATTTAATAATCTAAACAGGATTTTTTCTTACACTAATAGAGCCAAAGAGTATCAGGGGCAGATGCAGGTGGTTAGTTATAGGAAAGGAGGAAGAGGGGGGTTAACATGTTTCAAGTTTTAGTGCAGTACAATAGACCTAATCCACTGTATATAAAGTTGCCTTGTTCTTTTTTAGAAACGTCTAAAGGTTTTATGATTATATTACTGGTTTATTGATATGCAATGTAACGCACAGCTCAATTAATAAACTGTGAAAACATTATTTAACTTGCTAGTCAGATATAGTGCCAGCATAACAAACTATAAAAAACTTTAAAGCGTCTCAGTCACATCTGATAAGAACAATGTAGTTGCTACGATGCAATAATTAAATATCTACTCATGAACAAAGACTATAGTACATTGCTGATATGTCAGTTATCCGACAGGTGTAAAACACCTTGACAAACACTAGTTGTTGGACTGACAGAGGGGACCATTCAGCTGCTTGCTAGATTGCAGCTCAGGAAAGATATACATTGTTAGAGGGATAGCTCTTGTAAGGACAGCAGTTAAATGTGGACCGGTACAAAATTGCAATTATTACAGTATCATCCTGTTACATGTGTTTTTTTGATCTTCAAAATCAAGCATTAAATTGCGTAACTTGAAAACAGTATAAAATAAGGGCATAAATAATTGTAACAGTCTATGTACCAATGAATGAATGAATGAATGGTAAAGCGCTACGGAATCTGCTGGCGCTATATAAATAAATGTTGATGATGATGTTGATGAATGAATGAATGGTAAATCGCTACGGAATCTGCTGGCGCTATATAAATAAATGTTGATGATGATGTTGATGAATGAATGAAGTTCACTGCAGCCATACAAAGGATGTCACTCACTGATATCATTACTCATTTGAAGGACCCATATACTGTCTAGACAGCAGCTATGTGAGCAAAGACAGACCAGAGCAGTGTCAGGTTAGAATAGGGAAGGGGGTTACCTCTCTGGACGTGGATGATGTCAGGGAAGTTGGCCAGGTGACCCTGGTAGACAGCCAACAAGTCCATAATGGGATCCAGGTCCTGGCGAGGCTGCTCTGCAAACATTTCCCCAATGGCATCATAGGCATCCGCCGTGAAAGCCATGGCCCGGTTCAGCCCAGCAGAAAAGGGCTGCTGGTCGATCTCAAAGGCCTGGCCCAGACCCTTAAAGGCCAGCCCGACCTTCTGGTACTCCTTCTTGAACCCAGAGGCTTGCTTTCGTGCAAACTCCCCGGCCGTCTGGTTCATCTGCAGGACCCCTTCGTCCATCCTCTTGGCGAAGGACTTGAAGGCGTCCAGCTGGCCCTCCACCTCCTGGGGCTCCAGGATCTGGGCCCCTGGCATGGTGCTGAGGGTGAGGAAGAAGCTGGCCCCCACCATCTCGTCCTTCTCGCACTTCCTCTTGCCCAGCTTCCAGGCCTTCTCGTCCGTGCAGGTGAGGAAGTGCTGGAAGGCGTCGCAGCGGGACAGCACCGGGTGGCTGCACATATGGTCCATCCACCACACCAGGCCCTTCCTGCGCTTGGAGATGAAGTCCTCCTCGAAGCGGCCGGTGGCCTGCTTCTCCGGGATGCGGGGCACCGACACCACCGGGAACTTCTCCAGCAGCCGGGCGTACAGCCAGTCGAAGTGCTTGTAGCGGCGGTGGACCTGCAGGCCGCTGTGGCTGGGCAGCAGGCGGTAGGAGATGTAGCTCTTCATGCCCTTGAACTTGGTCTGCTTGGTGGGCTCGTCGATGGTGCAGTAGAAGGGGTAGGGGTTCTCCTGCCACTCGGGCCCGTGGGGCCCCTGCAGGACGCACAGCTTGTCCCCGTCCCGCACGAAGCCGGCCACCTCCCCCAGCACGAACGCCTCCCCGCCGCTCTTCACGAAGGCCGAGAAGCGGTTGAGGTTGCGCCCCACGGTGGCCGAGCCCTTGGCGGCTTGGGAGGAGGAGATGGTGGAGGTGGTGGTGGAGTAGGAGCCCGGCGGCAGCTCGGAGCGGGTGGACAGCCGGTACCTGCTGCTCTCGTAGTCATGGAAACTGCCTCCGTAGTAGCCGGGGGTCGGGGCTCCGTCGTCGGCGGCGGTGGTGGTGGAGCTGCTGTCGTCCCACTCGTCGTCCCAGTCGTCGTCGCTGACCTGGCTCTGCTGGTACTGGAGGGAGCTCGGCCGGGAGAAGTGCTGGAAGGTGTCCTGTGCCCGCTGGGGCGGTTCGTACCCTCCCGGGGGCAGGTTGGCGTAGCGGGTGTCCCCGGCAGCAGCAGAGGAGGGGGGAGGCGGTGGTGGTGGTGGGGGAGGACCGGCCGGCTCTCCTCGGATAACTTCCACGTAGGACGCCGGGAACAACCCCCGCTCCCCCCGGCTGTTCACTCCCTCCAGCCAGCCCTCGATGTCCTGCTCGCTGCAGATACCCAGCACCTCCGACTCCCGCAGGGAAACCTCGCCTGGGTTCTCCGCTCGGAAGTCGTAGAGAGCGCGGGCTCGGAGAGTCATGGTGGTCCCGGCAACAGGCGCACCCGAGCCGGGTGTCAGGGGTGGGGGAGGAGGGTGGACACCCCGAGCCGGGCGTGGGGGAGATACGTGGAGGAGCCGCTATGCTCAGGATTCTGGCCAGAGGAAAGAAGAAGCCAACAGCCAGTGCCCGCGGCCCTGACTCCTCCCTGAGCCGGCCTCCTGCACCCCTGTCATATCCCCCCTCCCCGTCCTTCTCCCCGGGTCCCAGGCTGTACACTGCCCCAGGACTGTGCACCAGTATCCGATGCTCTCTCCCCAGCGTCCCTGGATCTCCTCCTCCTGTTACCTTCCTCCAGTATCCTGGTATCCCCCCCTCCTTCAGTATCCTGGTATTCCCCCCTCCTCCAGTACCCCGGGCTCTCCTTACACCCCACTCCCAAAACTTCATTATTTATCTATATCTACAGTGTAACCCTGTCAGTACCTGTCATTATTGTTCTGTACCCACTCTCCATGCATCTTTTTTTCTGCACCTCCCCTCCGGTTATTCCAAACAATATTGCTACATGTAGTCTTATGCTAAGGTTTACAAAATACTGCCCACAGGAGGAAATAGATCTGTGAATCCCCAAATATAAAGAATCTGAGTGAACTGGTGCTGAAATGTATTGTGGTCTCAACTAAAGTGACAGATCTCCATGGGCACACCTCACCATTATGTTATAATAGAATAAAGGAATCTCAATAGACACAAACATAATAGATGGGTAATGGTGTTAACGTAACCTGTATAGGCGCAAAGTGATTGATGTAATAATTTCCCCTTTATTCTAATTAAACATAATTTTATTTTAATTAAACTGCAATGGGGGGGTTGTTGTGTATTTATCCTGTTTGTGAAATTTATAAAATAATCGAAGGGTTTCTATTTATCATTGGGGAATGGAGGTTCTGAGCCCTGTGTGGTGGTAGATTTTAATGTCTGGTAGAGAAAACCAAAGCTTTTTGAAGGTTTTTTCAGGGTTAATTGCTATCCGTGCCAAAGATGTCAGTGGAAAAATCACATCAATGCCTATCTTATTCTTTGTCATTTTTCCCTGAAAGTAATCATAGCCACACAAATATACTGGCGAACATGCAGAATGGAATTAAGCCCACAAATATTTGATCCAAACATAACCTCTAGAGCAACAGAAAATGTGTTTAAATGTCTTATAAAATGTGATGTGACTATAACCAGAAACTAATCCCCCTCATAACTATGCACAAAAAGATCTCATAATACATGGACAGTAAACTTATGCAAAGAAATGCAAATCTGAATCACTGTTAATACAATACTGTTAATACAAGTCATCACAGAGTGACTGTGAGTAATAATAATTGCATTACCAGCTTACACAGGGACTGAGAAGACATAGGGATCTATTTATCATTATGTATCGGTACCACTAATCATGCACCGCTGCAATTTATTATGCTGGACCCCCAGCAGAAATCCCCTCCCTCCTGGAGGGAAGTAGGTAGAGAAAGTTTTGAGAAAAAATTACTTCACAGAAAGGGTAGTGGATAAGTGGAATAGCCTCCCATCAGAGGTGGTAGAGGCTTATAGAGTAGAGCAGTTTAAACATGCTTGGGATAGATATAAGGATCTCCTTACAAAGAACTAAGGATCAAATAGAGTTTGAGGTTACCATAGGATAAAAAATTGGCAAAATAGAAGGGCCAAGAGGTTCTTATCTGCTGTCAAATTCTATGTTTCTGCAAACAGTTTTTACTGTTCACCGGAAGCCTAGCGCTGCCCACGAATGCTAAAGGCGCAATGCGCATTTGGGGCTAAAACTTGCGCATGCTCATAGTAGGAATCATGCAAAGTCAGTCCAGCTTCAGTGGACCCCATAGACACAGGTAAGGTAAAGACCATAAATAGACCCCATAGTGGGAATACCATTAGAGAGGAAAGTAGATGGCAGGTTCCAATATATTTCTCTCACATGGATAGTTAAGAAAATAGCAGTAATATAATCCCTACGTTTCTCATACAAACTGATCATGATCACCCCTGGCATGTGATCCATGCATACAACACGCATGATATTAAACAGGCTATCTCCATGTAACTCACACAAGATGTTTCACCACAGACATGACGGGGATGCAACGTAAGATGGTTTAGTGATAGATGGTTCTCACCATCTCAGGACGGCGATAACAGATGAAAATTAAAGCTCTATACAACTTTCACCAGTTGCTATAATGTATTACTACAAACATTTCAATGTATGGCAATAATGTTCTTCTGAATGCCAGGTCTATTTATTAATCTATGGTGACAGCGCAGGGGTGGATCTAGAAAAGTATCCTACCCCGGGCGATTTAGGGGGGGGCGATTTAGGCCCCGCCCCCTTTTTGACTTCAAGGCTGCCGGCGGCTGCACAATATGTGCAGGTCCGCTCGGCAGTGACAATGTGCTGCCCGGCTGCTCTGATTGTGTTTTACACATTCAGAGCAGCCGGGCAGCACATTGTCACTGCCGAGCGGACCTGCACATATTGTGCAGCCGCCGGCAGCAAGCCCCTGCTAGGGGGGGCGATCGCCCCGATCGCCCTCCCCTGGATCCGCCACTGTGACAGCGCCAGCATTCTATCACAGAAAATATTATCTATGGCCATGATTTAATATTAAAATCTCACCAAGTCACCTGAGCGATACTCGGCGATACTGGCCTGGATCATTATCCGCGATCCTTGTTAAATAGATCTCCCCCATGTCGAGACTCTTGAGTCTTTGTTTTCTTCCACACTCCTATTATCTTCTAATCAGTACTGATCAGCCTCTATCTGAAAAAAACTTTGCTAAAAGTTTAATGGCTTATGCAAGGTTACACCCAGGGCCAGTCTTTGCGTCTGTGGGGCCCTGTGCAATATTCATAGTAGGATTCCCTCTACCCCACTAGAGGGGTTGTGTATATTGCTATTAATAATATGATTTACATTACATCACCATTCTATATTCTATTTGGGGTTACTGTGTCGCACATGTATTATTTTGCATGTTGATTACATTATTTTATAACCAATTTAGCATATGATTACCACTTAATGCAGCTTTCTGGTCTCTTTAGTTTGGTATTGTGATCTTCTTTATATTTTATTCTCTTCTCTCTCTCTTATTAGTCTTCCTTCCCTGTGGGCCCTGCCTGGGTACCACTGGTAATTCCCACCAACATCTTAAGAGAAGACTTGTCACACTCATCAATATAAAGGTGTAAATAAGCTGATCACTCACATGGACTGATTCATGTTCTTACACAACCTGCATGCTACAAGCCTTTGGGTCTTTGAAACCCAAGTGAATGATTTTGCATTTTTTGGCATTGAACTGTAGTTGCCACGCTCTTGACCATTCCTCTAGTCTACCTACATCATCAAGCATTTGTTTTACTCCTCCAGGTGTGTCTACCCAGTTGCATATCTTTGTGTCATCTGCAAAAAGGCATACTTTCCCTTCAATACCATTTGCAATGTCTCCCATAAAGATATTAAAAAAACACTGGTCCAAGTACAGATCCTTGGGGTTCTCCACTGGTAACCTTTCCCTCCTGTGAATGTACTTCATTTACTATAACACTCCGTTCTCTATCCTGCAACCAAAATCTTATCCATTCCACCATCTCTGAATCCAATCCCAAGCTTTCAAGTTTATTTAACAGTCTGCAATGTGGGACAGTGTCAAAAGCCTTACTAAAATCTAGATAACACATCTACAGTCCCTCCTTGATCTATTACTTTAGCCACCCAGTCAAGTTACTGGATTTGAGCTATTCTACAACTCTTTCTTTTAAGAGTGTTTCCATTACTTTCCCTACTACTGATGTAACGCTCACTGGTCGGTAGTTGCTGCCTCTTACTTGTTCCCACTTTTGTGCAGTGAGACTACATTTGCTCTTTTCCAATCCTCTAGAATTACTCCTGTAGCTGGTGACTGATTGAATAATTCTGTTAATGGTGTTACCAACACCCCTTTAAGCTCTTAAAGTATCATTGGATGTATCCCAACTGGCCCCATTGATTTATCCACTTTGAGTTTTCAGAGCTCTGTTAGGACCTTCTCCTATGAAAATGTACTTGTATCTACCTCATTTTTATGAGTATACTTGCAACTTAACTGTGGTCCCTTCCCCGCTCTTTTTTCAGTGAACACTGAGCAAAACTAATTATTAAGATGATCTGTTATTACCTTTTCTCCCTCAACAAGACTCTCACTCTGTCTTTTGTCTTATTATTCCTCCTTTTGTTCAATTATTCCTCCTTTTGTTCAATGGACAATATCTGCAGAATCATTAATATAATTCATTTGGATCATGAAGACAAGGCTCCTTTGATACTTAATATACAAGCACAGATTTGGTTTACCTCCCATTCCTATTAGAGCCATCATGTATGATTCTCCATCTGTAAGAGTTTCCAACACTGCATTTTATGCCACCTGTTATGACATTTATAATGGGAGCAGACAAGGCTGCCCACTCTTTCCTCTACTCTTTTCTCTGCATGGAACTTTTAGTGCAACCTGTACTTGGTCAAGGGGATGCTGACTATAAAATGTCCTTATTTGCAGATGGTATGATGTTCTCCATAAAATAAACTACATCCCCTGACAACTTATACATGGTTATAACAGATTTGGGGACAATTTCAGGCTTTCTTATCAATATTTCTAAAGTTGAAGCTTTAAAGTTTACATATATGCCGTCCTAAACATTTTGAGAAACTTGTAGAGATGAACTTTCAATTTTGTAGGCAGAAAGATCAGGATTTCTTAATACATTTGACCCAGAACACTAATGGCTTCTACAAAGAAAATTCCACCAAATTAATATTTAATAAGTGCCAGTCGCCCAATTTAATAGTTTAAAGGGTTTGAATCTCTTTGAAAAACACCATTATTCAAAAAGGAAATATCTAATTTCTATACATGTACTTTACCTATTATACAAAGTATCATAGCAAGATCCTCTATTTGTGTGGTGGACAATGAGAACTTATGAAACCATGGATTGTTATCTAACACAGAAGAAAGCGTCTAATGTATGTACATCTTACCCACAATGCTACTGAGGTGTGTAGAAGTCGGCAATATCATGGGTATGGGGTGGACTTGGTGGATGGTATCTTCTGTATGGAAAGTTGTATTCTGCTAGATATTCTCCTTGCTCGATTCTGACTTACCTTATCCTTGGGTTATCTTACTCCATAAGAAATCTAAAATAATGCAACAGACTAGTTTTATATATATTTCCAGCATCTACTAACCAACTCTGGGTTGTATCGTTACACTGTATGTCTTACAGAGAATAAAAGTATAAGATTTGGATGATTGTCTCTATGGAGGGATTGAGCGCTTAAGTGGCTGATAAACTTAATATTCATCAAACGGTATGGACCCCTTTGTTGCATCATTAAAGTTCCTGATTCTTGATTGTAGAAACAGATCTCTTGATTCAGAGCCTTCTCAACCCTCTAATTATGTTATGGATCCACGGGAAGCACACATCTCTACACCCACTTTTAATCATCTTTCTGTTTATTCTTTTATCTCTTTATCCCCATATTAGCACTTTTATCTTTCTTTAATTCTAAAATATTTATTTACACTGTCTCAATTAGAAAGTGCTTTTTCATTTTATTCAACTTATATAAAAACGTGAAATCCAGGTATTGACCTTCATGCTTTTGATGTTGACTATTTGTTTGCTTCTGTATCCTACACAATAAAAATGGTCCTATAAAATGAAATGTAAATGTCCTACAGCGCTCAACCACTGAAATATGAACATGTTTTATTTTATTGCATTAATCCATCAATCGCAAAAAAATACCTGTGAAAATGGGAAACAATTAATTTATATTGTACTAAAAATATGCAAATTGGCCGTGCCAAGGCAAGTCTCCATAGGGCTAATCCTATACTGTCCAAAATATTTATATACTGTGTATGTGTGTGTGTGTGTGTGTGTATGTATATATGTATATATATATATATATATATATATATATATATATACACACACACACACATTGTATATTAGAGCTATGTACACATTAGAAACTATACACTGACACCTAGGGGTATATTTGCTAAACTGCAGGTTTGAAAGAGTGTAGATGTTGCCTATAGCAACCAATCAGATTCTAGCTGTCATTTTGTAAAATGTACTAAATAAATAACTAGAACCTGATTGATTGCTATAGGCAACATTTCCACTTTTTAAAACTCACAGTTTAGTAAATATACCGCTAGTGTATGTTTACTGAAAAATAAAATGTTACCATTTGCTTTTTCTTAACATGAATTTTATCTTTTACTAACTTGTGGTTCCCAAGTTGACGATTTATTGTCATTAACATTTCTGCTGCCTACTGGTGGTAAAAGAGGAGAGTATTTATTTTGTTCTGAACCTTCCTGTAAGCTGGAGATGGCAGCTGACCTGTATATATTCAGTTTTAGAAGCCTGGGCTCTTACAACCCTCTCCTATTACCTACTCACTACAGTAGAACTTGGCAAGCAGCCACAGCACTGTTAAGATGACCATACATGGGCCAGTTTTGCCACTTGGCCAGAACGCTGGATCTCTGTCACATGTGGCTGTACACAAACATGGATCCAACAGGGCACCATTAGTGCAGACAAATGATAACTGTGTGATATGTTCATCACCTGACTGCAATGCACTAGGGCTCTTCTTGGAACCCCTGGTGCGGTGGGAGAAAAAGTAATAGGGAAAAATAAATTAAATATTATTGTGGAAAAGCTATTGACTGCGTATGCATGCTGGCACTTGTGGAACTACAAGTACCAGCTTGCCCTGGCAGCCATGGCTCACTGGGACTCGTAACTTTAATATACTATGTATTTCTTTTTTCGTCTTTAAAGCATAGTTGCCTACTCTAACGGAATGTCCGGGAGACTCCCGAATTTTTAGGAGTTCTCCCGGACTCCCGAGAGAGCAGGCAAAAATCCCGGATCCAGATTTCGGCGTTGTTGAAGATGGTGGGGGGACGGGGCTAAACGCGTCATCGTTGCCCCGCCCCCTGCTGCGATTGGCTAAAATTGGCTGATATTGACAGGGGCGGAGCCTAACGGTGCACTGTGTGTGCCATGCCCCCCTTGATGGACCCCCTCCCGGAAAGCTGCCTGCAAAAGTTGGCAAGTATGCTTTAAAGTCCGCTGGTTACTGCTTTTGCAGGGCAATGCCATGATTGCTGTCCCCCTGCTTTAGTAGTATACGGTCCAGGATACAGCACTGGTGAAATGCTCCTTTAACCCCCAGATTTGTTTCTTACACTTTTGACTGGTATGTGCTGGGGCAAACGCAGGATTTGTAGAGGGGGGATTCCACACCACGCCGCCAGTAGGCGTGACATGGGGACGTGGCTATAATTTTAGACAGTGCTTGACTGCTCTCCAACTTTTCGTATCCCCATAATATTAGGGATGTGCACCGGCGACTTTTGAGGTCTCGTGTTTTGTGTTTTGGATCCAGATTTTCATTATTTTTGGGGTTCGGCTTTGTCTTGCAAAACACTTGACGAAAGGTCTCGGTTCGGATTTAAGGTTTTGGATTCGGATTTTTTTTGAAAAAAACATAAAAAGTTTAAAAATCAAGTTTTTGGGCTTATTTTCACTCCTACGCTATTATTAACCTCAATAACATTCAATAACAAGCATTTCCACTAATTTACAGTGTATTCTGAACACCTCAAAATATAGTTATTAGTCCAAAACGTTGCAACGAGGTATCTTTCTGGACTGCGTAGTGGAGTGGTCCCCACAATATAATAAGAAAACCATCAACTGGTATGAATCGCACCGAATAAAGTACCTGGACTGCGTAGAGGAGTGGTTCACCACAATATATATTAAAAACCCTGAACTTGTATGATTCGCAGCAATAAATGTATCTGGACTGCGTAGAGGAGTGGGTCACCACAATATATATAATAAGAAAACCATCAACTTGTATGATTCGCACCAATAAATGTATCTGGACTGCGTAGAGGAGTGGTTCACCACAATATATATTAAAAACCCTGAACTTGTATGATTCGCAGCAATAAATGTATCTGGACTGCGTAGAGGAGTGGGTCACCACAATATATATAATAAGAAAACCATCAACTTGTATGATTCGCACCAATAAATGTACCTGGACTGCGTAGAGGAGTGGGTCACCACAATATATATTAAAAACCCTGAACTTGTATGATTCGCAGCAATAAATGTATCTGGACTGCATAGAGGAGTGGGTCACCACAATATATATAATAAGAAAACCATCAACTTGTATGATTCGCACCAATAAATGTACCTGGACTGCGTAGAGGAGTGGGTCACCACAATATATATTAAAAACCCTGAACTTGTATGATTCGCAGCAATAAATGTATCTGGACTGCGTAGTGGAGTGGTCCCCACAATATAATTAAAAAAACCTTCAACTGGTCTCATTTCCACAAAACAGATGGCGGACACCGGATGGACTTCCAAAAAACCAACATACATGTTAACTGTTACGGTCTTCAACCACATTTGCACTCAGGGAACTTTGGCGTACTAATCTAAACATAGTTGGTCCCCACAATATAAAAAAAAACAATTGATCTGAATTCCACCAAACAAGTATCTTGACTGCGTAGTGGAGTGGCCCCGGTACCCAATTTGGTATCGGGGCCACAATATAATTTAAAAAAATTTCAACTGGGCTCAATTAAACAAAACAGATGGCGGACACCGGATGGACGTCTAAAACCAACATAGCTGTTAACTGTTTAGGGCGCACTTCCTCTTTTTTGTGACTGCACAAAGAATTAACCTAGTAATATAAATGGCAGTTATTATTTTTTTTTAATTATAGCAAGAAAAAAGTTAGTAATAGAATTGGCAGTTCCTCTTTTTTGGTACTGCACAAATAGTGATTATTTGGATTTCTATAATTAGTAATAAACTATTATTACTAATAAATAATTAACAGTGAATTGTCTGCATCAGATCCTCTCTCCACTAGGAGTAAAATAGAAAACTATTCAGCCGTTATATACTCTAGAATATAAATAGAAATTGAGAAAGGCAATTTGGTATCTGCATCATAATCATCAACATCCTCCTCAGCGCCAGCTACATCAATATCCTCCTCCTGGTGTACAACATTGACAACTTCATTATCAAAATCTGGAACTGCACTGTGGGTGATCCTTCCAGCATATGCAGAGGGCGTGCTGCAAATGGTGGAAGGAGCCACCTCTTCCCGTACAGTGATGGGAAGGTCAGGCTTCGCAACCACCAACACCCTTGGACTCGCCTTGGGGATTTGTGATAATTTCTCTTTAGAAGGCAGAGTTGCTTGCTGTGTTGTTGCTGACAGCATATCTCTCTTAAATTTTTTGTAGGGGGGGGAGGAGGAGGGCTTAGATCGTTGTGTGAAGCTGAACCACTAGTCATGAACACGGGCCAGGGCCTAATCCGTTCCTTGCCACTGCGTGTCGTAAATTGCATATTGGCAACTTTACGTTTCTCCTCAGATGATTTTAAGTTTCTCTTTTTGCTACTTTTACTGAACTTGGGCTTTTTTGATTTTACATACCCTCTACTAGGAGATTGGGCATCGGCCTTGGCAGACGACGTTGATGGCATTTCATCGTCTATGTCATGACTAGTGGCAGCAGCTTCAGCATGAGGAGGAAGTGGGTCTTGATCTTTCCCTACTTTATCCTCCAAATTTTTGGTCTCCATTATATGTAGCACAAGATACTGCAGAATGTGTAAACTTGGTAATATTGCAGTACCAATGGACTTTTACTGCTGGATTGGTTTTGCAAATTTGGTTATAATTACTTTTTTATTTTTTTTTATTTAAATTTTTTTTATAACTTTTTTTTTATTTTTTAAAAACTTGGGAATATTGGGGAAATAACTATGCCCTTAGAAGCACAGAGCACAGGACACAGCACCACTGGACTGAACAGGACACAGCACAGGACCCAGCAGCACTACTGAACTCAGCAGGACAGAGCACAGGACACAGCACCACTGGACTGATACTGCAGAACACAGCACAGCACAGCACAGCACTAAACACAGCACAGCACAGCACTAAACAGCACAGCACAGCACAGCACAGAACTAAACAGCACAGCACGAGATCTAGCAGGACAGAGGACCACCTAACCTAACACACCCTCCCTCTACCCTGATCAATGCTCGAGTGAAGATGGCGGCGAATAGCGGGAAATTTATAGGTTCCGAGTATCGCGAGATCCGACAGCGGGATTATGACTCGGAGCCTTGTTTTCATTTTTGCATTTGGCGTCAATACCCGGATCTATCTCGGATCCGACTCGGATCCGCAAGGTTCAGGTGGGCTCGGATTCACGAAATCCGAGTGCGCTCATCTCTACATAATATACATGGGCAATGCTGCATGCACTACTGTTAGGTGCACGCAGCTTTCCCTTTTCAAGCAGAGCTGTGGTTCAGCCACCTCAATTATACAGTGCCCCAGGCGTAGAGGGGAGTTTCTAGGCACTAGGAACACCCCCCCCCCCCCCCCTCGGTTTGCCTGTGATGTGTATTGCTTAATAATTGCTATTCATTTTGATGAAGTCTTCAGGTCGAAGCACATGTTGTAAATGTTTTTACCTACTTGCTTACTGATAGATCCAGCTGTCTTGCAAAAAGTAATTTTGAGAATGTATTAATCAAGCCCCTCCCCCCAACATTATTTATTCAGTACTAGAGATTAGCGAAGCTTCGGCAAAATCTCACTGTGGGACAGGCCGCTTTGCAGAGCCGTGACCTTCCGACAATACAGTCTTCCTGTTCCGCTTATACTTTGTCAGTTTACATGTACTGAGTCATGTAATAAAAATAAATCAATGATCCTGCTCCCTCAAGCCCCAGCCTCAGACTAATGCTTCTATGGTGAAATTGTGCAAAAAAAACAGCGACTTTCCCCAACTCCCAGAAGCTTTTAGACTTGTGCTGAAAAAGCCAAGAATTAACCTTCAGCGCCAGCCAATCATAAGCGGCCACCATGGGAAAAATGCTTGTGATTGGCTGTCAGGGCAGGGGAGTTCCAGAGACTCCCAACTTTGATCATTTACTTTATAGAGAGACAGAGAGAGAGAGAGATTTTTAACTGCTCTTATATTCATGTTGTATACAATAAGTCCACTGCAAACTTATAACATTAAATTCCTGCCCATTCTACATTATCTGTGTACATACTCATGGTATAAAGTCAGATTACTTACTACATTGTTTTTCCCATACACAAATGGGGTGTAGAAGCCATGCAGCTACATGTGCTTTCTCAATCAGTCTCTTGTCCTGGGAGAACACAGGAACCATATGTTTAAATCGAGGAACTCAGATATTATGTAAAACTGAACATAGGAGGCTGTTTGGTTCAACAACAAATTAACAAACCCCACAATCACAGCCTAATCTAATATTCAAATAGCATTTAAAGCAAACACAACTGTTTTTCGATAGGCTGGACATGCAAAGTGGATCAATTTGATAACGTGTACGCGTCACCTACACAGAGCGGAGGCAGTCATTGTGTGCGCTAAAATACTATTCAGCTTAATCATTCCCTAGGAAACGGTGATATCATGAGGCATGAGTAACACATTGAGTTCATAGGTTCCATTCTCATAGATATTGATGCAGTCCATGAAGAGTAGGTGTAGATAATGGGTATATTTAAGCAGTTCTTAGTCACTGGCGAATGTAAACAGACAAAATCCCGTCATGGCAGAAGACCGCCGACAAGTCCTTGGACTGAATTCCACAAGGTAATTTATATGTTCTTGTAACGCTCCTTGAAATAAAACCATGTTCATCCATTCTGCGCCCATGCTCAGCCTTGATTATGAGCCACCCTTCGAATATCTGAATAATGATATCTTCTGGCCGGAACTGGACCAGATCCAAGAAGACCTGGAAGGACGTGGGGTCTTCAGCTCTGACTTTATCCTCTGGTATTTCTTCTCCTTCTACCTTGACATGTCGGTCAAGATGAGGACACTGAGGTCCCGGTAGTGCGTATAGCAGGTTCTCTAGTGCACACTCTTCAAGATCTCTCCTCTCAAAAATGTCCTGGTATCTCACTGGGGTTTCTATCCAGTGTCTAATGGTTATTCCTTCCATGGTTCAGAGGACACCGGACAGCAAGTGTACTTGTCTCAATGATGAAATTAAAATAAGCTTTGCCACTCACATTACTTTTATTTAAGCTGTAATATTTATAGACACTGAGCTGTTGACATTTTTCCTGGACCCGTTCACAGCCATCAGGATTAGCATTGATTATTTATAAACAATACATGGAAATTCTATTTTGAGACTTAGACCCATTGTCTGGCACAATCTGTTTGTTACTGTGCAGTCTAGTTTGTTACTAATGATGGTAAAAATAATATGCTGTTGTTGATGTATGTTTCCTACCAAAGTTAGACGTTTGAATAAAATATGAACCGATACATATAACATGTATGTAATATTAGGGGTGAGTGGGTTCGGATTTTTGAAATCCGAACAGTGCCGATCCGAGGCCGGATCCGAGCACTGTTCGGGGATTCCCGCCCGACGCAAAACTCAGAACGAGGCAAAACGTCATCATCCCGCCGTCGGATCTCGCGAGAGGCGGATTCATATTATTCCCTGCTTCCTGCCGCCATCTTCACCCTTGGAGAGGGAAGAGGGAGGGTGTGTGATGGTGTCCTCTGTCCTGCTCAGTCCGGTGGTGCTGTCCGGTGCTCTGTCCTGTTCAGTCCAGTGGTGCTGTCCTGTGCTCCGTCCTGCTCAGTCCAGTGGTGCTGTCCTGCTCAGTCCAGTGGTGCTGTCCTGTGCTCTGTCCTGCTCAGTCCAGTGGTGGTGCTGCCATAATTCCAGTGGTGCTGTCCTGTGTTGTCCTGTGCTGCTTAAGTCCAGTCCAGTGGTACAGCCATATAAGTCCAGTCCAGTGGTGCTGTCCTGTGTCCAGTCCAGTGGTACAGCCATATAAAACCAATGGTGCTGTCCTGTGCTGCAAAAGTCCAGTGGTGGTGTCCTGTACTGCATAAGTCCAGTGGTTCTGTCCTGTGCGGCTTAAGTCCAGTCCAGTGGTACTGCCGTGTAAGTCCAGTGGTACTGCTGTAGAAGTCCACTGATCCTGCCGTATAAGTCCAGTGGTACTGCTGTATAAGTCCACTGATCCTGCCGTATAAGTCCAGTGGTACAGCCGTATAACTCCAGTCCAGTGGTACTCTCCTGTGCCGCATATAATTTTTAAAGGCTTTGCCGAGTGTGTGTGGTTTAGGGGTACGCTCTCTTGTGCTGCATATAATGGAAAACAAAAATTTGGAGGATAAAGTAGGGAAAGATCAAGAACCACTTCCTCCTAATGCTGAAGCTGCTGCCACTAGTCATGACATAGACGATGAAATGCCATCAACGTCGTCTGCCAAGGCCGATGCCCAATGTCATAGTAGAGGGCATGTAAAATCCAAAAAGCCAAAGTTCACTAAAATGATCAAAAAAAAGAAATTAAAATCATCTGAGGAGAAACGTAAACTTGCCAATGTGCCATTTACGACACGGAGTGGCAAGGAACGACTTAGGCCCTGGCCCGTGTTCATTACTAGTGGTTCAGCTTCACACAACGATCTAAGCCCTCCTCCACCCCCCCCTCTTGAAAATTTAAGAGAGTTAAGCTGCCATCAAAAACACAGCAAACAACTCTGCCTTCTAAAGACATGGCATCACAAATCCCCAAGGAGAGTCCAAGGGTGTTGGTGGTTGCGATACCTGACCTTCCCATCACTGTACGGGAAGAGGTGGCTCCTTCCACCATTTGCAGCACGCCCTCTGCATATGCTGGAAGGATCACCCACAGTGCAGTTCCAGATTTTGATAATGAAGGTGTCAATGTTGTACACCAGGAGGAGGATATTGATGTAGCTGGCGCTGAGGAGGAAGTTGACGAGGAGGATGCTGATGTGGTTTGCTTAAATGAGGCACCAGGGGGGGAAACAGTTGTTGTCCATGGGATGAAAAAGCCCATTGTCATGCCTGGGCAGAAGACCAATAAATCCACCTCTTCGGTCTGGAATTATTTCTATCCCAATCCGGACAACAAATGTATTACCATATGTAGCTTATGTAAAGCTGCAATAAGCAGGGGTAAGGATCTTGGCCACCTAGGGACATCCTCCCTTATACGTCACCTGAAGACCCTTCATAATTCTGTGTTTAGTTCAGGAACTGTGGCTAGGACCGTCAGCAGTCCAGGGACACCTAAATCCCTTGGCCCTGTTGTATCCACACCAGCAACACCCTCCTTGTCAATTTCCTCCTTGATCCGGATCGGAGGTAGTCCTGCAGGCCATGTCACCGGCATGACTGAGTCCTCTTCAATCCGGGATTCTTCCGGAGGATCCTGCAGTGCTACGCCTACTACTGCCTCTGCTGCTGTTGCTGCTGGGAGTCGTTCATCTTCCCAGAGGGGAAGTCGTAAGACCGCTACGTCTTTCACTAAGCAATTGACCGTACAACAGTCGTTTGCCATGAGGACGAAGTACGACAGCAGTCATCCTATGGCAAAGCGGATAACTGCGGCCTTGACAGCTATGTTGGTATTAGACGTGCGTCCGGTGCCCGCCATCAGTGGAGTGGGATTTAGACGGTTGATGGAGGTATTGTGTCCCCGGTACCAAATTCCGTCTAGATTCCACTTCACTAGGCAGGCGAAACCCGGGATGTACAGAGAAGTACGAAAAAGTGTCCTCAGTGCTCTGAAAAATGCGGTTGTACCCACTGTCCACTTAACAACGGACATGTGAACAAGTGGTTCAGGGCAAACTAAGGACTATATGACTGTGACTGCCCACTGGGTAGATGCATCGCCTTCTGCAGCAACAGCAGCAGCAGCATCAGTAGCAGCATCTCCGAAACGCCTGCTCGTTCCAAGGCAGGCAACGTTGTGTATCACCGGTTTCAGTAAGAGGCACAACGCCGACAACCTCTTAGAGAAACTGAGGGAAATCATCTCGCAGTGGCTTACCCCACTTAGACTCTCCTGGGGATTTGTGGTGTCGGACAACCCCAATAACATTGTGGGGGCATTACATATGGGCAATTTCTAGCACGTGCCATGTTTTGCCCACACAATAAATTTGGTGGTGCAGCATTATCTTAAAAGTGACAGGGGTGTGCAGGATATGCTTGCGGCGGCCCGCAAAATTGCGGGACACTTTCGCCATTCTGCCACTGCCTACCGAAGACTGGAACACCATCAAAAGCGCCTGAACCTGCCCTGCCATCACCTCAAACAAGAGGTTGTGACACGCTGGAACTCCACCCTCTATATGCTGCAGAGGATGGAGGAGCAGCAAAAGGCCATTCAAGCCTACACAGCCACCTACGGCATAGGCAAAGGAGTGGGGATGCGCCTGAGTCAAGCGCAGTTGAGACTGATTTCCGTGTTGTGCAAGGTTCTCCAGCCATTTGAACTTGCCACACGAGAAGTCAGTTCCGACACTGCCAGCTTGAGTCAGGTGATTCCCCTGATCAGCCTGTTGCAGAAGCAGCTAGAGAAAGTGAGGGAGGAGCTGGTAAAGCATTGCGATTCCACAAAGCATGTAGCTCTTGTGGATGAAGCCCTTCGTACACTTTGCCAGGATCCGAGGGTGGTCAGTCTTTTAAAGTCAGAGGAATAAATTCTGGCCACCGTGCTCGATCCTCGGTTTAAAGCGTATGTTGTGTCTCTGTTTCCGGCGGACACAAGTCTACAGCGGTGCAAAGACCTGCTGATCAGGAGATTCTCATCTGAAGAGGACCGTGACATGGTCCCAGCTCCTCCTTCATTTTCTTCCACACCTGTGGCTGCGAGAAAACAGCTGAGATTTCCTAAAGGACCCGCTGGCGGGGATGCAGAGCAGGCAGGAGCGAATTTGAACATCTGGTCCGGACTGAAGGACCTGCCAACGATTGCTGACATGTCTACTGTCGCTGCATTGGATGCTGTCACCATTGAAAAAATGGTGGAGGATTACTTTGGTGACAGCATCCAAGTAGACATGTCAGACAGTCCTTACTTGTACTGGCAGGAAAAAACGGCAGTTTGGAAGCCCCTGTACAAACTGGTTCTATTTTACCTGAGTTGTCCCCCCTCCAGTGTGTACTCCGAAAGAGTTTTTAGTGCAGCGGGGAACCTGGTCAGTGAGCAGCGAAGGAGGTTGCTTCCGCAAAATGTGGAGAAGATGATGTTCATCAAAATGAATTATCAATTCTTCAATGAAGACCAGCAATGGCCTCCAGAGACTACAGAGGGACCTGTGATTGTGGAGTCCAGCGGGGACGAATTGATAATGTGTGAGGATGAGGAAGTACACACTGAAGGGGGCGAGGAATCAGAGGATGAGGATGAGGACGACATCTTGCCTCAGTAGAGCCAGTTTACTTTGTACAGGGAGAGATGAATTGCTTTTTTTGTGTGGGGGCCCAAACAAACCAATAATTTCAGCCACAGTAGTTTGGTAGGCCCTGTCGCTGAAATGATTGGTTTGTTAAAGGGCGCATGTCCTTTTTCCGCAACATATGGGTGGGTGGGAGGGCCCAAGGACAATTCCATCTTGCACCTCTTTTTTTTCTTTGCCAGCTCGTTTTGTGGGGGTCCAAACGAACCAATCATTGCAGCCACAGTTTTGTAGGCCCTGTCGCTGAAATGATTGGTTTGCTAAAGTGCGCATGTCCTATTTCCCCAACATAAGGGTGGGTGGGAGGGCCCAAGGACAATTCCATCTTGCACCTCTTTTTTTGGCATTATGTGCTCTTTGGGGCCTAGTTTTTCAAACTGCCATCCTATCTGCCACTGCAGTGCCACTCCTATCTGCCACTGCAGGGCCACATGTTTGTACCGCCCACTTGTGTCGCTTAGCTTAGTTATCCAGCTACCTCGGTGCAACCTTTTGGCCTAAAAACAATATTGTGAGGTGTGAGGTGTTCAGAATAGACTGGTAATGAGTGAAAATGAATGTTATTGAGGTTAATAATAGCGTAGGAGTGAAAAAAAAAAAAAAATCTGGATTTTAGCAGTTTTTATGCTTTTTTAAAAAAAAAAAAAAACAGAACCCAAAACCCAAAACCTTGAGGGGGGTGTTTTGGCAAAACCCATTAGAACCCAAAACCTGAAGGTAATCAAAACCCAAAACCCGAAACGCGAAAAGTGGCCGGTGCACATCCCTATGTAATATATATAATAGTTCTGTTAGTTTCACTGTTTCATGTAACTGTTAATGCCGACTCTTGGCTGTGTACAGTGTACCTTTTTTTTCATGTTGGTTAATTACAGATCGGGCTAAAATGTTTTAAGGTGCGTAAAGTAAACTTTGCAAAGATGGTGATTAACTTTTTTGCAAAAAGGCACAAAATAGTCACAATGATGTGATTAACGTTATGGGCAATTTAAAAATAATCATTAAAAAGAAAAAACGTCAAGCTAAAGTAGCATTATTTGCAAAAAGGATATAATTTCTGAGGATATTTAACAAGTTTATGTAGCTCCTAGGATTTTGTTTGCTGAATTGTGCTTTCTGCAAAGAGCCAATATGAATATGTTTGCACTTAGCTTTTCAGTAGTCTGCTTAAATATGCCTGATTGAGTTCTTGTAAAAAATAAATTGTGGGACTTATGTTTCCTTCAAAATCTACCCAAAGGGGAGTCAACCGTTTATGGACTGAAACAATATTCATATGAATGCAGCCTCTTAAATCATTAGGACCATCAGTAAGACATAAGACACTTATTCAGTGCTTTAGGTGTCCCATAAACCCCGGCATACTAGGCGACCATCTAGTTTGGCTTAGTGCCATGGTCACATAAGCAGAAAATGGGACTCCTGTTTTCCACTGTGCATCCACAGTCCACAGTATTTCTATATACAAAAGTACACCAGGACAGAGGTGCTTTTCGAATTTGGTGGGCCTGTGTGCAGGAGTAGTGCATTGCCCCCTCCATATGTGACAAGAAAAATGGTGGCAAAGGGAGAGAAGACAGGGCATATGTAACATTATGTAGTGCAAAAATCTAACTCCTCCTCCAACAGCAGGGTAATAGCTGCTGACAGGGGCAGATTTAGAGAGCAGCGTGAAGTGGAACATACCTGCCGACTGTCCCTGCAGTCAGGACAAATGTCTGCTTGTGTGGAACATGTTCCCTATCAGAGTAAGAACTTTGACTGTTCAAGCACAGATCAGTGCCGTGTACTTCCTGGAAAGCCGAGCAATTAGTGAACAGATTCAAACTTACAACTGACTCTACGAGACCCTGAATGAGTGGCATTATGCTGAAATTCTCTCTTACTTACTTCACTCAAATATGCTGCAGTATGTATAATACCCTGCAAATCACAGGTATATTACTGTATCATCATCATCATCAACATCTATTTATGTATGTATGCACTCATTCAGAAAACTACAGTTCCCGAGAGTGCCTCTGGGAGTTAAGTGCAAATTGTGTCTGTATTTTTGGGATGGGCAAACTACAATGAATGAACTAGAAGGTTTCAGGAGATTCTTAGGGGGAAAGGGGAGGAGCCAAAAACGGACTGGCTAGTGTGAGAAGTGATGTGTGTGACTGCTGGCTGAGCTATTGTAGGATCTTCCCACAAAGAGCCACTGAATTGTTGTCCTGAGGGATGTTTGCAGCCAGCCCACAAAGAAGCACATTTGCAGTATAGGAAAAGACCTAACTTGCCACTACCCATGAAATGTCATCAGTACTCATATGAAGACAGATAAGTTTATTTTGCTTTGCTATGTTCAAGTTATTTAAGTGAGACATCAAGTTGTGTTATTAAAACCTCTGACCAGTAATGTAATGTTGCTATTGAAAGGTGGTAATGCACTGTCTAAAGGAAGAGTTTGTTCCAGCCAAATCTGCTGTATTTAAAGTTATCTGCAAGTTGACTGGGGCACAGAGAGTAATCATTTACTACAAGAGTTTGTCTATATTGCATCAGAAGTTTGATTCTATTGTGAAACTGCCTAAAATGGTTGCTGAGAGAACTGCAAGTTGTTTAACCCTACAGTTGCTGGGAGAGAGCTGCTTATTCCATTAGATGGATTGCTAAATGGACACTGTCCTTTATACTGATAATCATTTATTGTGCAGAATTGCTGTTGTTTACAGAACTCAGGATCCACGCATGTGTCAAGTTCATTACTGATTTCACCTTGTATGTGTCACGCATGTGTCAAGTTCATTACTGATTTCACCTTGTACAAGTAAATAAGCTTTATTTGTCAGCTAAAACTTCGCTTAAACTTGTAGATTATAATTTACCCCCTTGGGTTCTGTTTATCATAAAGTGAACTAGAAAGCATCTAACCTGAACAAGCTAGATTAATCCTTGTTGGATCGCTACTGATTTTGTCTGGTAAGTATAATCGGTATAATTGCACTAAAAGTATTGTTATTGATTGGTCTATATTATCTGCTACCGCAGCATTTAGTGTGATGGTCTAATTAACTCGTAGCAACTGGTTGTCTCCTAAAGTATCTAGCCAGTGAAATCCATTTCACTGAAGCACAGTGCCTAAATTTAAAGTGGGATATATTTATTCTGTGACCTATGTGTTGTGTTGATTTATGTTTGCATATTGTTGAACCAAGATTCCTAAAATATTTTTTATTTTGTGACATATTGAATAACATTGCATGTTGATGGTATCGTGGTATTACTTCCCCACACTATCCACACTACCACTACTTATCTGCTGCTATGGTAAAGCCTTATGCCCGAAGCAAAGAGTATAAACCCACGAGTTTATGTCGTTTAAACCCCGTGTTCCTTGTTTTATTCCAACACTACTGGGAAGAACCTTTGCCCCTCTACCATACCACCGGGCTTATGGAATCCTTCCTTACACTAATTCTGGGGTGTCAACCATCTGCCCCATTACAACTGTGTCTGTTCTGCTTCCCGTGACAATTCATGGGAAAGGGCATTGTGTAAATTCAATTCCCTTCTCTGTTCCTGTGCATAACCACATTTCCCAAATAGTTCAATTAGTTACTTTTATTCATTCACTTTACACACATTTCTCCACCTCTACTCTCATAGCGTCTATTTTCTCATGTCCCAAATCACTCTACCCCTGCCTCTAGTGCAATACTTCCCCAGACACCAATTTACAGTACATCAAGGGGCTTCAGACAGCACTCCACAGCTACGATTGGATAAGTACTACTATGTCTAGGTTTACTAGATGGAGGACACCATGTTTTTTTAGCAGATACCAACTCGTACTACAGCTAAGTGCATTAATGTATCTCCAACTCAGGGGTGGAATAGTGCATTGCTGGGGCACACAGCAAGGTAGGGGCCTAGCAATGCCATTCTTATTTCCCAGGCCTCATACTCTGCTTTCAATAGACAAGAGCAGGGGCTGCAGGGAAAGCAGAGACTTTGGAGGGGAGGAAGGGGTGACTCGGTATTGCCAGGCTCCTCTCACCTCCAGACCCCATAGGGCCGCACCCCCTAATACAAAGCCCTTGCGCCAACTGTATAGTATCAAACTGGTTATGTGTTCACAGATTTTTGCCTGTATTAGTCAGCAGACAGACTGACAAGGTGCTTCTCAGCTAATTTTCGGCTACTGGATCAATAACTTAAACCCAGGCGATCTGTCAGTGGGAAGAGGAGAGTCACTAGCCCAAAATCCAGCGGTAACACAGGCATTTTTCTGTTTATGTTGATGCATGCACTTTAATGGGGCAATGCCAGTGACAAGGTAAAATTTCCTAACAATGAGGTAGTATTGTAAAGTATTAAGGTCCCAAAACCCCCAGAGCCTCTTTTTATACCACTATATATTTTCTTCATAGGGGTTAAGCGGGTGGCTAACATTGAGAACTGGATGCTCTTCTGAACTAACTACTTAAGACTATACAGACCTCAGAAAACATCAGAGGCATCCAGTTTTACAACAAATTCTTAAGAAACGTGTGCTGTAATCAGGACCAGATGTGTACACAGTGCATCTTTTAGTTATTGGAATGTTTGCGCTGATTAATCATTCCATTCCGCCATCACTGGCTTTATATCACTGCTCAGTTCAGTACATGTGCAGGGATGGCGGCATTGTATAAAATTAATCTCTTGCAGTAGCCTGTAAAGCCAAAAAAACCTTACTTGCTTCTTATTAAGGGGCCATGGCTATCTATATAAGCTACTTAGTAAATACAAGAGTAGAGTCATTGTAACTACTACAGACATGTTTAAAGATCATGGGATAAATTTATTAATGTCCGGATTCTTCAACTCTGGTGTGTTCAGCGTCTTCGGCGATTAAATTTAAAGCGGCGCTGCATTGTAAAGGGAAGTTTCCCTTTACAATGCAGTGCCGCTTTAAATTTACACGCCGAAAACGCTGAAAGTGCCGGAGTTGAAAAATCCGGACATTAATACATTTACCCCCATGTGTTAGTACATCTACAGATTATTTCTGTCCTCCTACAACCAAAGTTATCTTGGAGAAATTCTGATTCAGTACATGGATAGCACAGGAGGCTCATGCTGTGGATATGAAGATTATGCCATGTACAGCATCATTTTTATTATTAATTATTATTTTTAATATTATTATTGTTGATGTTTAAGGCAAAACAGGACACACATAAAACAGGGACATACAAGGTAAACAAAATAAATGCAGAAAAGAAATAAAGGGTAGGGAGGGCCCTGATCCTAAGAGAGCTCACAATTTAATTGGAAGAGGGCACAGCTGAAACAAGAGAAGTGTTCAGAGTGTAGATTGGGACAATTGTGAGGGTGCATTAGAGTGAATAGTATCAGCAGACATAGGGTAAGTGCTAATAAAGAAATGGGTTTTCAGAAAGCGTTTAAAAACTTGAAGGCTGTAGGGAGGCTGATCGGGTGTGGTAGGGAATCCATAAGTGGTAGCAGCACGGAAGAAGACTGGTAGGTAGGACTGAGAGTTGGGTGCCAGAAACAAGGTGAGACGCAGGTCAGAGGTAGATCTAAGGGGCAAGAGGGAGAGTTGTTCAAGATGAGATTTGAGATGTATGTAGGGGTGGTGATGTAGAGGGCTTTGTAGGTAAGGGTGAGCAATTTGATTTGGATTCTGGAGGACACAGGGAGCCAGTGTAGGGATTTGCAGAATGGTGTGGAGAGACGAGAGAGGAAGATCAGTATTGCTGTGGTATTTAAAATGGATTTAAGAAGGAATAGGTGGATGGGTGAGGAAATGCCAGATAAGAGGAAGTTGTACTAGTCAAGGTGGAAGATGATGAGAAAATGGATAAGATTTTGGTAGCATCTTGAGCAAGAAAAGGGCATATTCTGCAATACTGTGAAGGTGGAGACCACAGGACTGGGAGAGAGTTTGGATGTGAGCAGTAAAGCTGAGGGTGAATTCAAGTGTAACACTAAGGCAGCGGGCTTGGGAGACTGAGGAAATGTGGTGTTATTAATGGTGAGGGAGATTTGAGGGGAGGTAGTGACTATGGGAGGAGAGAAGATGATAAGCTCTGTTTTGGATATGTTGAGCTTTAGGTAGTGTTGGGACATTAATGTGCCGATAGCAAACATGCAGTTAGTCACACAAGATAGTACAGAAGAAGAGAGGTCAGGGGGGAGAGGAATAATTTGGTGTCTTCAGCCTAGATGTGGTACTGAAGACTGAATGAGCAAATTAGTTCAGGAGTGTACAGTGAGAAATGCAGAGAGCTGAGAACAGAGCCTTGTGGGACCCCAGCAGATGTGGGAGTGGAGGGGAGGGTGTGCCATAGGTACAGACACTAAAGAAGCAGACAGGTAAATGGAGTGAAGGTTGTGCAGGTAAAGAGGGTGATGAACAGTGTTGAATACAGCAGAGTGGTCCAGGAAGATCAGTATGGAGAAGTGACGCTGCTGTAAGTAGATTGTTGATCACTTTTGTGATTGAAGTCTTGGTGAAATGTTGGGAGTAGAAGCCTGATTGCAAAGAATCGAGAAGGGAGTGAGAGAAAGTGATATAGCTGGTTGTATTCAAGTCTCTGAAATAGTTTGGAGGCAAAGGGAAGGAGAGAAATAGGGGAGTAGTTGAAGAGAGACTGGGTTGAGAGATGGTTTATTTAGGATAGGTGAGATGAGTATATGTTTGAAAGAGGATCGAAATGTGCCAGTGGAGAGATACAGGTTGAAGAGATGAACAAGACGTGGGCATGCAGTAGGGGAAAGGGAGCAAAGACGTTGGGAGGAAATAGGGTTGAAGAATGAACCAAGAGTGGATTGGGAATTGTAGAAGCAAGTTGGCATGAGAACCATCTTGATAAAGATAAAATAAAGGTTGAAAGACTTTGGTTATGTGAGAAGACTCTCTACATTATGGGAAAGAGGATTGATGAATGAAGGACCTTTCTACCCAGGAATCTTCAAAGGACTTAGTTTCCCCGTTTACTACCTATATCTGTTAAGAGTCCAATTACTCCTTTAGGGAACATTCAATTGATGTATGTTTCTGAATTTTTAATTGTAATAAACCTATTCATATAGAACTATTCTCTCCCTCTTTTAGACAAATTTTAGACAAATACACAGGCAATAGTTTGCGCACTACTGTTAGGTGCACGCAGTTCTCCCTTCACGAGCAGTACAGTGTGAAGCGGGACATATCTCCCAATTGTCCTTGCAGTCAGACCAAATCCTGACTAAACAAGTCAGTCACCCAAATTCAGGACTGTCCCACCAGATTCAGGACAGTTGGCAGACTAACCTGCTCTCTCCTACCTTGTCATTTTCATCACCTGTGGCTGCTGGTATCTTTAGATCGGTTGCTGCTTGTCTGAATCCTGGAATGTTAGAGGCCCTACTTGGAAGAAAAATGGGTAAATGAAACTTAGAAAACTCCAACTAGCCCCGGCATTAAATCATCAGCACCCACGTTTAATAATTAGGCCTCTCTCCAGGCCCAACATTAAAATAATAGTATTCCTATATGATAAATAGATCTATTTCCTCCAATCTGCCCTGACATAAAAGTAATAGTATTCCCATTTAATAAATAGATCAATTTCCCTCCCTCCAAACAGTCCCAGCAATAAATTTATAGCATTTACATTTAATAAATATAACCATTTATCACAACCATCCCCAATTAATTTTTTCATATTTACATTTAATAAATACCCCTCCTCCCCAAAATCATTCCCATATTCAATCAATAGCCTCAAACCACCTCAGCTTTAAATTAAAGGTCCCATCACTCCACCTTAAATTAATACACCCAACTATTAAATTAAATTGCCCCACCAATAAATTAAATTGTCCCACAATCACCCCACAAATAAAATAGCACCCATTATAGAATTAGATTAAATTAATAGCCTACTTCCCATCCACATTATATTAAGACCCCCTACTCACTTTCATCACACATTATATTAAGACCTTCCATCACTTATTATATTAACATACCCCCCTGCATACCAGCATTTCCCCCACATGCCCCCCAGTTTACCAGCATTCCCCTCACATGCCACCCTTTGCACACCAGCGTTCCCCTCACATGGCCCCCTGCACACCAGCATTCCCCTCACATGCCCCCCTGCACACCAGCACTCCCCTCACATGCCCCCCCTGCACACCAGCATTCCCCTCACATGTATCCTCTTATCTCCCCTCCATTATATATCCTCCTGTCTCCCCTCCATTATATATCCTTGTGTCTCCACTCCATTATGTAGCATCATGATGCATTTTAAGCAGTTGTGTGGCGCCAATGTAACAGATAATTACAAACCTATATAAGATCGAGTACTTGAGTTACAGGAGGTGGGACTATCCACACAAATTCCCGGCCAGAGAGCCAAGAGCCAGAGCTGCAGGAGCTTATGTGTTTTCTTCCGATTTTTAAGCACGCTGTCTGGGAATCCTCCCCCCTGCCTGAGACCCCGTCCCTTAACCGCACTCTGTACGTACGTCATAGTGTCCCTGCAGCCAAGGGGAACTAGCTACTACCAAAGGGAAATGTGCTGCCAGGAGGAGCTGCTGCTCGGGCAAACGACCGGCCAGATCGACCCATCTAGCCATCAGCCCTTCTCTCATTTATCAGACGTGCCAGATGACCAGTCCGCCCCTGACAATGGGGACTGCGGTCTGGAGGTATTTATCATGCTCCAAATAGCCAAGCTTTTCGGAGCTTGAGCCCGTACGCTAGAGAGATCTGAAGATCTTCAGATCCCTCCCTGCAGCTTACCTGCTCTCCCCTCCGGGTTACTATCACAAGATGCCTTTGCTCATGTGTGAGCTTAGGTCGGACATGCGCAAATCCACTTTGTGATAGTAACCGGACAGGAAAGACAGATTACGGCAATTTTACGGTAAGTAAATTCATCGCCAGCACAGCCTCCTATCGGATGCGCTATCCTGGGATTATTTTTTAATAAATTAATTAAAAATTAATTAACGGGGCAAAACCCTGTTAATTAATAAATAGGCCCCTATGTCATTCACCAACAATTTCCACACATTTTCAATGCTTTATATTTGCAAGAATAAGAAAAAATGTGAGATGTGGCCTAGTCCTCTGCTAATGTGCACCTTAAAATATGTGGGCAGTATTCACAGGAAAGACATTTTGCACACGGATTGCTCAGTCTTATTAAGTGTAGTTTACTTGTACCTCAGTGCAGATCCTGTGCTATGTGAAATAAGACCACTTCCTACTGATTTAGCTACACTTTGTTACTGTATAATGTTAAATATTGCTAACTATACACTGGGATGGAATAGCAAATAAATAATAGGGCATCCTGGTAGTACCTTGCAGCAAAGTCTAAGCTGGCAGAATTAGGAGCCTCTTAGACTCCGTGCCTTAGACAATTCTCTCCTCATCAGTATCCAATAGATCCCCAAATTCAGACAATGTGCGTGGAAGAGACATGTGAAGATGAGATATGGGTATTTAGTGCTGACACATCAGTTTTGCAACCTCAGCTGTGACTGACACGATTACAGCGGGACAGTCGCAATTTTAGGGCTTTGTCCTGCTGTCCCTCCCAGAAATATGTTTGTCTCGTGGGTGGGAATGTTGAGGGAAGGGAGGTATGTAATGGGCAGCCTAGCGCTTTTCAGGGCTAGTGACCACACCCCCCTGTCCCACCGGTGGGGACAGACATATTGGGGGGTATGCTATTTATGCTTACTGCTTGTCATGTTTCTAACAGGCCGAGACAGCACTGATGCCCCTCCGCTGTTAACGCCCAATTCATATTTTTAGTTCAAGGACAAGTTATCATTTAACAGTTACATGTTGTGGCAGAAATTACCGCTTATACGGCTGAAGCAGAGTCATTGTGATGGGGGGGTTAGACACTGACAGAAATACGGCAGCAAACTGGATTGTGGGTTACACTGGGGGACTGATAGATAAAAGGGCGAAAAGCCCTATTGCTGGCAAAAACCTTTTTATCCATCAGTAGTTTTTTTTTTGCTTTGCCCTATACATAAAAGGGTAACCGCCGGCAATCACACTGCCGGTGATGACCGTATAGTGTAGCCTATGTAACAAGCACCTCCGCGCTGCTTGTACCGTCACAATACTGGTTCTATTTCCTCAATCTGAGGATGAGGATAACAGCTTCAAATCATTTAAAAAATACATCTACAGCACTAAGGGGGGTATTCAATTGTCCGCGGGATCGAGCGCGGAAAAACTATTACCGTTAATACGGTAATCTCTTGCTGGATTTCAGCTCGCAGCTCCCAGCGCTGAAATCCAGCGTGTAAATTACCGTATTAACTGTTTCTCCACGCAGGATTACCATAAGAATGGTAATCCTGCGCGGACTGCGGGATTTTCGGCAATCCCGCGGACAATTGAATACGCCCCTAAAGGTCATTTATAAATTGCTGTGTCTTCGCTTTTGTGTTGTCAAACAACTAGATGGTGCTTCTGTGTCCGCTGGTATGGACACATGCATGGCTGAGCGCATCTACAGTGTGTTGGCAGCAGGGGGAGCAACACTTTTCTCCTTTTGATGGGAGGAACTAGTGAGAGAAGGGTGAAATGGGACATTTCAGATCCGAGTGCACAGTGGTTGGGGCTGGGGTCATGGCTTCGAATCCACCCACGTTTTGTGCAGAGTTGCTTTGTTCTCCCCGTGTTTGCATGGCTTTGTTGCGGGTGCTTCTTTTACCTCTCAAAATTCAAAGCCATACTGGTAAGTTAATTGGCATCTGACAGAAATGAACCATTTGTGTGTGTCGCTTCTCGGCCTTTTGACTAAGATCAAGTGCAATTGTGGCAGAGCTGTACTTGGTCCTCTGGCCAGGGGCCGGGTAGGCAGCTTATGAAAGCCTGGAACAAATGTGCCTCCGGAGTGGCGACCCGGGGGTGCCATAAATCACTGGTCAAGGGACCTTAAAACACGTGATTATGTTGGCAACCATGCACTTTTGACCACTTTAATTTTGAGCATCGCTACATTCTTTGCCCTGGCCGTATGGCTGGGCGAGAAAATTTTTATACCAAGCCCAGCCACTGGGCTGTGGCCGTATCCACTCGGCACTATTTATTTTTCCTTCACGTTTGTCACCTTCACTTTATGTTCACGTTTCTGGATTTTATTGGGTGCGGGTAGGCCCTTTTGGGCTACTGTCCCCGAGAAGATCTAGGGGAGGTTGTGCGGCCCTGAGGCTCCGGCCCCCCTGAACACCCACGTAGGTCCTCCCTTATGGGGGTGGACTAGATGTTGAGCCCTGGGTGAAGCTTCGGTGGATCCCAGGGGCTAAAGGGGCCCCCCTAGCCTTGCGGCGAAGGGGGTCCAAAGACCCTTGCCCCCTAAGGGACCTTTTGGTTCTGGGGGTCGGGGACCAGAGCCCTTTCTTTTTAAAGGAAGGGCCAAGTACCGCATCCCTTTGTGCACTTTTTTATTGGTTTTTCACCTTTTTTGGGCACTTTGGGTTTTTGATTGCACGTTCCTAGGCTTTAAAATAATAAAAAAAATAAAACATTTGTGTGTGTCCGTGTAGCAGGGAAATTAGATTGTAAGCTCCACTGGGGCAGGGACTGGTGTAAATGATTAAATATACTTTGTAAAGTGCTGCATAATATGTAGGCACTATGTAAATAACTGTAAGTAAATAAAGGCATTTTATGCTGAGTGCAAGTACAAAAGCAAGGATTTGTTTTTCAGGGTGAGATATTCAAAAGACCTCCAAAGACTGTGCATTTAGAGGGGGTCTCGGTTTGTCTTATGCCCACTGAACCTTTTTTGACACACAAAACAAACCCAGTAATGCGTGGATCACCAGGCACATGCTACTGCTTTTAAAGGGATGCTCTTTCTAACATCTACCCACAATTTATACAAGGAAGCACATCTATATGTAATTAATTAAAATATGCAAATATTACAAAGACATGTTCACTTACTCTCCTAATTTAATTGACCATTTTACATTTATTTAATCTGTGCTCCAGTTCTGGACAAGAGAATAAGGAGATGTATACTCATACCTACTAACTTTGAATTATTGAGCTAAGGGAGATCCCGATAGGGGGCGTGGTGGGAGAGTGAAAAGGGGCGGGGCACTGGCAATCACACTATCTTGCACAGCTGACCGAGGTAAATACAGCCACAAAGTGGTGACCTCAATAAGGAATAAGTCCAGCGATAATAAACTGTAATCAGGGAGTCCAAGCACACTTTGTATGTAAAATCGTCTCCTCTTCAGTAAATAATCAGCTGGTGTACCTTACAGGGACTGATGATAACTCCTGGTATCCTCCTTAGAATTCATATTAGAGTCTTTAGGATTAAATCAGGTTGTCAGCATAAAGTGCAAAAAGGATGTATTGCTCCATTTATCCATGTATCCATGTATTGCTCCATCGATTACATTGTATATACGGAACAGGGAAAAACCTAAAGAGCTCTAACGCGTTTCTCTGCCCCTTCAATGGGCAGTTTCATCGGAGGTGCCTCTGATGAAAGCGCCCCCTTACAAAGTGTGCCTGGGGTCCCTGATTACAGTTTATTATTGCTGGACTTATTCCTTATTGAGTTCAGCAATTTGTGGCTGTATTTATAATATCTTTGTAGCTAGGGGCATCTAACTGGACTTTCTCCCATATTGGTTATTGAGTCTATTTTATTTGCCATTAACAGTGCTTTTGCTATATCTGCAATTGTATAGATAATAGGAGCTACTTCATAGACTTGCTGAGCGTTCTGTGAGTATTTTATGTATAATAAATATGTTTTAAGATTTAGAAGCGCCAACACTTGTCTTTTCTTCTCCAGCATTAACCCAGTTCTCACTGATAAAATGCACAGTGTGGAAGTTCTTAGTGTTTACCATAATACCTTAATAAACCAATAAAGACACGGACACCAGATTAACGTTGGAATAAAATATATTTATTAAATGGCTAATATTAAACTAAAGGGGCTGAAAGGCGGACGAGAGCAGGGCAGTCAGCAAACACAAAACCAATAACGGTGGAAAGGTCAGACTATTGTACCACCAACCCAGGACAATACCTTATCTATTGGCCGGTGTGAAATATCTGTCCAACGGCAAGACTACACCCACCTTATAACCACCAGTAAAATATTCAACATACTGACACAGAGTCCCATTCACTGGACCCAACACAAGTGATGACAACACAATCCAAAAGGGGGAGTAGTGACCTATGACGAGATAACCCAAGCACCATATGCAAACATACCGACTGCACTGCTCTCCCACTCAGAAACCATAATTAACCACCCAATAACTGCTGGGTGGGCGGGAGGAAATCCGGAAGCAGAGAGGGGAAAATGGAGGAGAGCATTCACCTATATAAAACTAAACCACTCCCCTCCTCTGCCTCATTGGTTAACAATTGAAGAAGCCCATAGGCTAAACCACTAATCACTCACCCACGTGATTTTAACTTCGTTTAGGCTGATGGCCACACTTCCCTTATCGCTGTCCCCGTAGAACTCTATGTGGGTGATGAAAAGTCAATTTATCTGTGGATGACATTAACCATGAAACTGGACAGAGGAGAAGCAGTGAAGAGGCAGCTCAGCTCTTCCTGGTTTCTCCTCCACACCATAAAATCAGAACACTCAGGCGCTGGTAAAAAAAAAAAGTAGTTAATTTACTAACACACCGCAAGCCGTTTATCAAAATTTGCCTATCTCTTCGGAAACGATAACTAGAATGAATAAAATCACTGAAGCACAATAGGTGCTTGTAAATATATATATAGGTATTGAGCAGAAACCAGTACATTTAATATATATTTCTTTTAAGAAATAACTTATCCACAGTTAAAACAGAATAAATCACTTATGAAGCTCATAAATATAAGCCCATACACCAAAATTTCCAAATAGAAGCTGTTCTTAAGAGATGATCGGTAATTCATAATATAACTGTGGTGGACAGCAGGTTTAGGAACTAAGAACAGTCCCTCTGGAAATTTAACTTGATGAGAAAGCAGTTTAGAATCCCGTTGTTGAATATATCACAACTTGTAATGAATCCTTGGCCCGGCTGATAAAAACTCTCCACAATTATCACTTTCAATTAAAAGCTGTCAGCAGATATTTTGTGTAGCTTTCACAGTGAAAAATAAGTGCAGATAAAATCAATAGATGCAAAAACTGACGCGTTTCTCCGTCTGATCTGACGGTTTCATCAGAAGGATAATCCATACTGACCATCTCCAGTCATGATCTTTAAAGCCGAAAGCTCCAGTTAGTGTAACATACCCTTTAGTCCGGCTCTCTGTATAAGTGAAATGTGTCTTTAATACTTGTGCGTGGGACAACAACTTTTGCTTGCAGTGGACATTAATCTTCGGTGATCTAAAAAACTAATGTAAGATACTGTTTTCTTCTAAAACACATAGAAACCCCCTCCACAGGCTGTGAGCTCCTCTCCTGACTGTATTCAGTTCACTTCTCAGTAGATGAAGTAAAGTTGGAGGTGTCACTTTAGGAATCCTTCTGTGCTGCTTCCAGACACATGAAACAATACATGTCCTATACATTCCTCTAATGTAGCAGAAGGAAAGCTGGTCTGGTAAAAGACATTTGCTTGCATTATATTTTCTATACATGCTTTGCTTCATCATGTTATTGTGGTCACTACTTATATACAACCAGTATTAGCTACACTCAGTAGTCACATGAAATAAGAAAACACATTTCACACCAGGATATATTCAGTTGCTTCCACCTTCAGATAAATCTCAGACAAGATATTGGTTTTGGCCCCCCTCCCCTAGCCCCCCACACGCCCCCCCCAGCCCCCACATGACCCCCCCCCAGCCCCCCGCCACCCTGAAACAATCCATAGCATTATATTTTTTTTAGCATAGCATATATATATATATATAGTTAAGTAGAAGGGTAAACTATGTGCCGCCGCACATCACGCTGCTCCTTCTGCAGCCCCTCATTATTGTCCCTCTCATCACACTGTGCCCTCCTTTATCATTACACTGCATCACACAGCGGCCCCTCATTATTGTCCCTCTCATCACACTGTGCTCTCCTTTATCATTACACTGCATCACACTGCGGCCCCTCATTATTGTCCCTCTCATCACACTGTGCGCTCCTTTATCATTACACTGCATCACACTGCGGCCCCTCATTATTGTCCCTCTCATCACACTGTGCGCTCCTTTATCATTACACTGCATCACACTGCGGCCCCTCATTACTGTCCCTCTCCTCACACTGTGCCCTCTTTTATCATTACACTGCATCACACTGCGGCCCCTCATTATTGTCCCTCTCATCACACTGTGTGCTCCTTTATCATTACACTGCATCACACTGCGGCCCCTCATTATTGTCCCTCTCATCACACTGTGCACTCCTTTATCATTACACTGCATCACACTGCGGCTACCAGAATTTTGAATTTTGAATTATGCTGGTCATATACTCCATACGATGAATATTAAGCTCAGTGGTCGAAGTGGAAGTTTAGAAGTGGCGGTATGAAAAATGTAATGAGAATGTAAACAAGTGAATGGAATTTTATTATTTTACAATGAAGGCAGTACGAGAAGTAGCGGTATGGCCTACTACCATATACACCCCACCTCCACCACTGCTTACCTTTCAATTCACACAAATTGTACTTTATCTTTAACTAAACTTAGGTATTAATCATAATTAACATGTCAAGAAACTGCAGTTGATGGTTAGCAAGCCCAGTAATAAAAAACAGCAGTCTCCTATCACTACCACGTCACAGACCGACCGCCTCTACAGTTACTGACTGCAGCCCTCTACCTACAGAAACATGAAAAAGCGCTGGAATGCAATAATTATGTTAATATGTCAGTCTTCTGCATGAATCCCATAGTGCAACATTTAAACAAGTCAGACCTCCTCCTAATATAGATCCCACCAGATTCAGGATAGTTGGCAGACTGCCCTGCTCTCTCCTACTTGTTCTCGTCACTTTCACGGTTTGTGGCTGCTGGTGTCTTTAGATCAGCTGCTGCTTGTCTGGATCCTGGAATGTTGGAGGCCCTATTTGGAAAAAAAATGGGTACACGGAATTTAGTAAACTACAACCAGCCCCAGTGTTAAATCAATATAGCACCCACATTTTATAAGTAGACCTCCCTCCAACCAAAACATTAAACTAATAGCATACACATTTAATAAATAGACCTATTTCCCTCCAACCAGCTCCAACATTAAATTAATAGTGTTACCATTTAAAAAATAAACCTATTTCCCTCCCACAAACAGCCCCTCATACACACACATAATATACATACACTGGCCCCTCACACACACATAATATACACACACTGGCCCCTCACACACACATATTATACATACACTGGCCCCTCACACACACATATTATATTAATATAAAGGGTGCCTCTTTTCATTTTGAGGTAAGAGGTATCAGGATTGAGGCAGCGGGTCATGTGAGGGAATAGATAATGAGCACGTATCATGGGGAATATCAAAGAAAAGATAGTGAGTGCTGTAAGGCTATTGTTGGCTGAGGAGGGGCCATGTGGGGAACAGACTTCTAACTCACATGCCCCCCCTCTGCCCAGCACCTTCACACATGCCCCTTCTACCCAGCACCTTTAGCCACACATGCCCCCCCTATGCCCTGCAGCTTCCATCACACATGCCAAGTAATCTCCTCCACAGGCCCTGCAGCTTCACACACACACATGCCCCCCCCTGTGCCCTGCAGCTTCACACACACATGCCCCCTCTCTGCCCTGCAGCGTCACACAAGCCCCCCTCTCTGCCCTGCAGCATCACACATGCCCCCTCTCTGCCCTGCAGAGTCACACATGCCCCCCTCTCTGCCCTGCAGCGTCACACATGTACCCATCTCTGCCCTGCAGCGTTACACATGTACCCCTCTCTGCCCTGCAGCATCACACATGCCCCCTCTCTGCCCTGCAGCATCACACATGCCCCCCTCTCTGCCCTGCAGCGTCACACATGTACCCATCTCTGCCCTGCAGCGTTACACATGCCCCCTCTCTGCCCTGCAGAGTCACACATGCCCCCCTCTCTGCCCTGCAGCGTCACACATGTACCCATCTCTGCCCTGCAGCGTTACACATGTACCCCTCTCTGCCCTGCAGCATCACACATGCCCCCTCTCTGCCCTGCAGAGTCACACATGCCCCCCTCTCTGCCCTGCAGCGTCACACATGTACCCATCTCTGCCCTGCAGCGTTACACATGTACCCCTCTCTGCCCCGCAGCATCACACATGCCCCCTCTCTGCCCTGCAGTGTCACACATGCCCCCCTCTCTGCCCTGCAGCGTCACACATGTACCCATCTCTGCCCTGCAGAGTCACACATGCCCCCTCTTAAACTGCAGCTTCCTTCTCACACACACACTCTAGCTCCCTCACACATTTCCCCTCCTCTTACCTTTTTCTAGACGAGTGACTCCAGGAACAGACGGAATTGCAGCAGCTCCTGCACTGACATCCATACAGTTCCATTAGCCCGCCTTCACTGTGTACCATGTGACCGTTGTGGTCACATGACCCTGTTACCCTGTGATGTGGGAAGGTACCTAAGCTGAAGGGGATTTAGCCCCTACAGCCTCTACTCCTAGCTCTAACACCAGCCCCTCCCCCGATTTGCGGCGTCCCCCCTCCCCCCGCGAGTCGCAGGGGGGGGGTTGCCGCGAATCGGGGGAGGGACAAAAAAAAATTTCCCCTCGCTTGCCCCCCCCATCTGGGCCCCCAGAGAGCCGCTAGGCCCTAGGCAGGTGCCTAGGTTGCCTAGCGGTAAATCCGGCCCTGGGTTCGTGATGTCTGATTACCTGGGAGATCATCATCATCTATTTATTTATATAGCGCCACTAATTCCGCATCGCTGTACAGAGAACTCATTCACATCAGTCCCTGCCCCATTGGAGCTGACATTCTAAATCCCCTAACATACACACACACAGACCGAGTAAGACTAAGGGCAATTTAATAGCAGCCAATTAACCACCCAGTATATGTTTGGAGTGTGGGAGGAAACCGGAGCAAACCCACACAAACATGGGTAGAACATACAAACTCCACACAGATGAGGCCATGGCCGGGAAGCAAACTCATGACCCCAGAGCCGTGAGGCAGAAGTGCTAACCACTAAGCCACCGTGATGCCCATGCTCTTGGCTGTTGTCTGGGTGTGGAGGCGAATGGATGTTTCTATGCTAGTGGGGCTTCAGATGTTAATGAGGGTGTTGATATCTCAGTGTCTGAAGCTTAAAGAGTTCTGTAAAGAGAAGAGATGGAGAGGAGCTCACTTGGTGAGAGTCTGTACTGATACTATATAAGGCTGGGTACACACTACAGAAAAATACCCCCGATGCGATATAGTTAACGATTTTACCAACATCTAAAAAAAATAAAAAGTCCCAATCAGCAGCCGATTCATGTGTATACACTATACAGGTTTTACAAGATTTACCTTCAGATCTGTGCTCTTTATCTGTCATTAACATCGGCTGAAAAGATTGTGACTCTGTATACTCCATAGAGATCTATGGACACTGCCGGTCCTGAGTGCAAACACACTGCAGGATTGGAACGACGTCGTCCCATCGTTGAACGAGATATTTAGTTCTGTTTAAAAATCAAATGAAGCGATACGATGTGCTTTGGAACGATAATCGTTCATCGTTGGAGTGTACACACTAATGTGATACTGGCCCGAACGGTCGTTTATCGTGTCCAATAATCAGCTAAAAACACTGTAGTGTGTACCCAGCCTCAGTACTTTTCTCTTGGTTGACAATTTCTTTATATAATTGTCTTCAAGATAGCAGCTCCCTACACATAGCCTCCATACGCAGGAGCAAGGGGGCAAGTTCCCTTAACACCTCAATCATTCAACACTCATAAGAAGGAGAAGACTGATGAAAGAGGACAGCATGCAGGAGGTAACACAGAGCTAAATCCATCACACATTTCTGACACTGTCTGTACCTTCCGCCCTGTCACCAGGTTGTACATCCTTCCCCTCCTTGTGACCGACATGCTGGCATCAAGCAGTACTGTGCTCAGTCTGCGGGCTGCCTAAGAAGATAGATTGCTGTGAGGAGAACAGACCCTCCTCGCTTGCTTGAATTTACACAGGCAAAGCTGGATGATCCATTAGGCCGCGTTGGGTCTCACCTAGGGCCCAGTGGACACTAAGGGGCTCTGATTAATCTGAACCATTTCTCTGTAGGGATTTATTTATTTTTTTATAAAAGGAGGATTTGTGCCCAAATCAGTATCTTGTCTAGGGCCCTATGGGCTCCTAATCTGTCAGGTATCATTGTGGTGCGCTCCCCTTCTTACATTTTGCAGTGGAATATTCCATTTATATGTACGATGAGCAGGGCTTACATTGCATGATTGAATGGACAGAAATATCACCAGGGAGGGAGGAGGAAAATTACATGAAAAAGCAGATTGGTTTCTGAGCTACATATTGGGATGTATGCAGATGAGAATCCTAAAAAATGGAATAGGCCAGAAGTAACACAGTAAAAATATGTACTATACCATGTATAATAGTTTATTTTACAGGATTTGAATGATCCATACTGTCCTCATTTTGAGGGACATCCTGATTCACAGGCTGCAAACGAGATAAGGAGATGGGGCTTAATGCAAAAGTGGGTGGAGTTTACACAAATTTAATCATTTGTGGGCGGAGTTTGGTGGAACGTGGGCAGTGCTTATTTTGTCCCGATTTTTTGTGATTCTAAATGTTGGGAGATATGATGTACTCAATTTAATTCTTTAAATTCCAACACTTTCTCTTAATAGAATGCACATTATAGGCATTTTGCTGTGTAGGATAAATCTGCTTTATGCTGTCTACTAAGCAAGTGGTTTATTATCAATGTGGACGCCTATTAAGGTGCTTACTCTTTTACTGTGCCATAAGAAAATGGTTATTATGGTTTGAGGCCAAGAATGCCATGCACGCGAGGTAACATTCTGGGGTCTCCAGATTAAATTCTGTCCTGGATTCTACTCTGGTGTTACTTCCTCTCTGAGCAGTAAGTGAGGGGGTGACGGCCGGGAAGCGGGGGAGACCAGGAAGCGAGTGGCGGTGGCAGTGAGAACCACCACGGCTCGTGACAGTACCCCCTCTTGAGGAGGGGTTAGGAAACCCCGACACCCTGGTTTTCTGGGAAATTGCTTGAAGAAATTCCTGATGAGTCTGTCCGCATGAAGTTTTTTGGAATCCAGGCACGTTCTTCCAAGCCACGGCCCTTCCATTGGACCAAAAAATGAATCTGTCCCTGGACCTTTTTAGAATCAAGAATCTTCTGTATTTCAAATTCACGATGTCCTTCCACATTTACAGAGTGAGACCTCCAATGCTGAATATTGTTAAGTTTGCTGGAGAAATTTACAGGTTTAAGTAAGGAGCAATGGAAGGTGTTCGGAATCCTCAAGGAGCGTGGGAGTTTCAATCTAAAAGCTACTAGATTCACTTGCTTAATAATGACAAAAGGACCGATAAACCTAGGACACAGTTTTTTACATGGTTGTCTGAGCCTGATATTCCGGGTAGAGAGCCACACCTTCTGACCCACTTTGAAAGAGCAGCTCCTTTGGTGTTGGTCCGAATATTTTTTAGTATGAAATGAGGTTCGTTTTAAAGCAGCATGGACTTTTTTTCTCAGCGCAGAAGCCGTAGAGTGTATGCCAGGGAGCCCAGAAGAATAAAGAATAGCCAAAGAATTAGACCTAGGATGGAAACCAAGATTGGTGATATACAAGTTGGGGAATGGCAAGAATTGTTGTATGCAAACTCTGCCCAGGGTAATAATGCTCACCAGTTGTTGTGAAACTCAGAGGTATATAGACGTAAAAATTGTTCCAGGGACTGATTGACCCTCTCAGTTTGTCCATTGGATTGTGGATGGTATGCTGAGGAGAGGTTGATATTTGTTTCAAAGAGAGAACACAAGGATCTCCAGAATTGAGCCACAAACTGAGAACCACGGTCAGAAACAATATCTACCGGTAAACCATGGAGTCTGAAAATGTGTTGGACAAAAAGTGAGGCCAGGGTCTGCGCACTAGGGAGTCTGGTTAGAGGTATGAAATGGGCCATTTTACTGAAGCGGTCAACCACTACCCAAATAGTATTGTAACCCGCTGAGACAGGGAGCTCCACAACAAAATCCATTGACAAGTGTGTCCATGGTCTAGAAGGAACAGCCAAGGGCATAAGCTGACCGTAAGGAGGGTGTCACGGGCACTAGGAGTCTTTACCCAGGGATCACCAGGTGGTAGGCTTACCAGAGCAATGTAGATGGTAATAGGGTACTCTGGTAGCTGGGTGATCACGGAACAGGAAACAGCAGATGATGAGATGCTCAGGAAAGTCTATGACTAGCAGCACTGGTAATATGGAGGTAATAGTACACGAGGAACTGTAGGACAAGGACACGTGAAGGTAGTCAGTGGTCTGCGATAGCAAGTTGTACCACTGCTATAGTGAGGAGGAATGTCCAACAGAAACGAGGAGGTGATGAGAGTCAGCGGTCTGCGGATAGCAAGTGGTACCGCTGTCTGAGTGAAGGAATGGAATCCAAGTGGAGGTATCCGGGGAGTCAGTGGTCTGCGATAGCAAGTTGTACCACTGCTATGTGAGAGGATACTGGAACAGGTGATACTGGAAGCAGGGATCAGTGGTCTGCTACTAGCAAGTTGTACCACTGAATATATATGTGAGGAGGTGCACGGGGAGAGACTGCAACACAGGATATACACAGGCACCTATACACGATCCACAGTAACATGCACAATATATATAAATGACTGAACAGGTCTGCAAATATAGAAAGTCTCTTGAAGTAGTCCAGCACAAGTTAACACAGTCAATGATGGCAATAGACTCAGCGGATAGCAGACTCCAGAGGAGAACCAACACAGTCCAGCAAGATATGCAATACACCAGCACAGTCAATGAGAAGTATGCATACCGTGGTTCAGAAGCAGGCAGTCAGATAGGAGTGCAGCGATACCTGAGCGGCAGGAGGCCGGCTGGATGAAAAGTCCCAGGATAGATGAGGCAGCGGTCTAGTAGGTGCAGCGCACAGATAAGAGACCAACAGGGACACGAATCCACAGGAATCAGTAACACGTGGAACTGGACTCAAGGAGGACCCAGGAGAGTGAAGATGATCCAGCAGAGGAGTAGTTGATGAGATACAAATCCAATGCTGACAGGAGAGTAGACCAGCGGGACACGTGAAGGCGTGGAGAGCGGGTCAGCAGTAGATGGGTGATAGCGCGGTCAGCAGCAGCAGGACTCTGCGGTACACGGAGGTAACCAGTAGCAACCAATGGGTGTCAGTAGCGATGGAACACGGGAGAGCAGAGTAGACCAGGAGCTGTTGATCACGCAGAGTAGCGAAATGGCAATGAGAGCAGCAGTCTCGAGGAAACACAGGAGAGCTGAGAAGAGACTGCAGTGCACAAGGGCAGCGGATAGGAATCAGCTAACTTGTCACGATGATGAACACAGGCGAGTTGTAGGCTGGAGGCTGTAGTGCACGGAAGCAGCGGATAGACATCAGCTAACAGTCACGATGATGAACACAGGCGAGTTGTAGGCTGGAGGCTGTAGTGCACGGAAGCAGCGGATAGACATCAGCTAACAGTCACGATAATGAACACAGGCGAGTAGTAGGCTGGAGGCTGTAGTGCACGGAGGCAGCGGATAGGAATCAGCTCACGGACTTGATGAGGAACAGGTGAGTGGATGTAAAGTAAAGGTTGGAGTGCACAGTGGCAGCGGGTAGGAACCAGCAAACAGTCACAGTGAAATATAATAGCGTGATGTGGATTAGAGGACTGTAGTGCATGGAGGCAGCGGATAGGAATCAGCAAACAGTCACAATGATATGAATAGCGTTGAAGTGGTTTGGAAGACTGTAGTGCACGGAGGCAGCGGATAGGAATCAGCAAACAGTCACGATGATACAGATGATGGTAGAAGTGGTATGGGAACCACAGTAGTAGAAGTGGTTTGGAAGACTGTAGTGCACGGAGGCAGCGGATAGGAATCAGCAAACAGTCACGATGATACAGATGATGGTAGAAGTGGTATGGGAACCACAGTAGTAGAAGTGGTTTGGAAACCACAGAGGTAGAAGTGGTTTGGAAACCACAGGAATCAGCAGCGCTGAAAACACGAGGAATACAGGAACACCTTCAGAGACTCATAGGGAATGAGACTCCAAGATCAGGCAACGTGGTGTTGACCACAGGTGCTTAATATAGGGAGTGTTGCCTGATCTGCCAATTGAGTTAAAGGGACATACACTAAAGTATAGGAAAGGGCTGCGCATGCGCAGACCCTCAGGATGGAGGACGGCCACGGTTCCTAAATGTCCGGGAAGAGGCACTCACGGTCCGGTGAGTGACAGTACCCCCCCTTTTAAAGGTGGGCACAGAACGCCTGGAACCGGGCTTGTCCGGATTTTTGGAGTAGAACTTCTTCAAAAGGGCAGGAGCATTAAGATCTTCAGCTTTGATCCAAGAGCGCTCCTCAGGACCAAAGCCCTTCCAATGAACGAGGAAACGGAGGACTCCTCGCGAAATTTTTGCGTCTAGTACCTCAGTAATCTCAAAATCCTCCTCCTGATGAACTTGAACTGGCTGCGGAGCTGAGGGAGGATTTGAGAAACGGTTGATAATAAGAGGTTTGAGTAAAGACACATGGAAGGCATTAGAAATCCGAAGATTCTTAGGAAGAAGAAGTTTCACACATACTGGATTGATTACTTGAATGATCCTATATGGACCAATAAAACGAGGGGCGAATTTCATAGATGGAACCTTCAAACGCATGTTTTTAGTAGATAACCAGACACGATCTCCAATTTTTAGTGGTGGAATAGCCCGCCTCTTCTTATCTGCGAAAGATTTATATTTGATAGATGTCTTCTTTAAACAGGTTTTGACCTGAGACCAGATATTTTTAAAGGTCTGACAAGCAGTCTCCACCGCAGGAACTTGGGTGGGCGGGAGGGCAGGAAATTCCGGAAAAGACGGATGGTGACCGTAGACCACAAAAAATGGAGTTTTGGATGATGACTCATGGTACATGTTGTTATGGGCGAATTCAGCCCAAGGAAGCAACTCTACCCAGTTGTCTTGATTGGCTGAAGAGAACATCCTTATAAAAGTCTCAAGATCTTGATTGACACGTTCAGTTTGTCCGTTAGATTGCGGATGGTAAGAAGATGAGAGTGCTAATCGTATGCCCAAGGTTTTACAAAGGGCTCGCCAGAATCTGGAAACGAATTGTACTCCTCTATCCGACACAATCTCAGAAGGACATCCATGGATACGGAAGATCTCTTTAATGAACTGTTCAGCCAGAGTAGACGAGGAAGGTAAACCAGATAGAGGAATGAAATGAGCCATCTTCGAAAATCTGTCCACCACCACCCAAATAGTGTTATGATTCTTACTAGGTGGTAAGTCAGTAACGAAATCCATACTAATATGGGTCCACGGTTTGGACGGAACGGGTAGTGGTCGCAGCAACCCTGCTGGAGTTCTGCGGGAGGATTTGAACTGGGAACATAGCTCACAGGAAGCAATGAACTCTTTGACGTCTCTCCTCATTGAGGGCCACCAGTAACTTCGAGAGAGGATCTCAAAGGTCTTGTGTTCACCGGCGTGTCCAGAAAAACGAGAGGCATGGAACCACGAAAGGATTTTCCTCCTTAGAGTAGAAGGCACGAGGGTCTTCCCAAATGGTAGCGTTTTGGTGGATGAAGCAGCCAGTGAGATACATTTGGGGTCTAGAATGGTATGGTTGGAAACCTCTTCTATATCAGAGGACGTAACAAAAGCTCTAGATAAAGCGTCAGCTTTTTTGTTCTTGGCAGCTGGTTTGAAGGTTATTATTAATTCAAAACGGGAAAAGAAAAGAGACCATCTTGCTTGACGAGGGTTCAAGCATTGGGCAGACTGGAGATATGACAAGTTCTTATGATCCGTGAAGATCGTCACCGGATGGCGAGCTCCCTCCAATAAGTATCTCCATTCCTCTAATGCAGCTTTGATAGCTAGTAACTCCTTGTCCCCGATAGTATAATTCTTCTCCGCGGGCAGGAGGCCCCGAGAATAGAAGGCACAAGGATGGAATTTTTGCTGTTCCGAGCGTTGAGAGAGAATAGCTCCTAAGCCCACATTAGAGGCATCTACCTCCAGGAAGAAGGGGAGTGTCACATCAGGCTGTCGAAGGATTGGAGCCGAAGAGAAGGACTCTTTTAGTGTTTGAAAGGCTTGAAGAGCCTCAGGTGACCATTGCTTAGGATTAGCCCCCTTCCTAGTCAGGGCCACAATAGGAGATGCAATGGAAGAAAAGTCTTGAATGAAGCGTCTATAGTAATTGGCAAAACCTAAAAAACGCTGGATAGCACGAAGAGTAGTTGGCTGGGGCCAATGTAGTACAGCATTCACCTTGTCTGGATCCATCTTCAGGCCAACTCCGGAAACTATATACCCCAAGAATGGAATCTGGGGTAATTCGAATGAACATTTTTCTAATTTACAAAACAATGAATTTTTCCGTAGCCTGGAAAGGACTTCTGCCACATGTTGGTGGTGAGAAGGCAGGTCCTGTGAAAAGATCAAAATGTCGTCCAGGTAGACGACGACACATACATATAATAAGTCCCGGAAGATCTCATTGATGAAACCTTGAAAAACAGCGGGGGCATTACACAGCCCGAAAGGCATTACCAGATATTCGTAATGCCCGTCTCTGGTGTTAAACGCTGTCTTCCATTCGTCACCGGAACGGATTCTGATTAAATTGTAAGCACCACGAAGATCCAACTTAGTAAAGATACGGGCTCCCTTGATGCGATCGAATAGCTCAGTGATCAGCGGAATGGGATACCGATTCTTGATGGTAATGGCATTGAGTCCACGAAAATCTATGCAAGGGCGTAAAGATCCATCCTTCTTTTTAACGAAGAAGAACCCAGCTCCAGCGGGAGAGGTGGAAGGTCGAATAAACCCACGCTGGAGGTTCTCCTGTATATACTCAGATGTAGCTTGAGTTTCAGGTAACAAGAGTGGATAGACCCGGCCCCTGGGGGGAGTCTTGCCAGGTAGAAGATCGATCGGACAATCCCAAGAACGATGAGGAGGAAGACGTTCAGACTGAGCTTTATCAAAAACATCAGTAAATGAAGCATATTGAGGAGGGAGTCCCGGTGAGGTAGATGAGATGGAAGATTGCTGTACTTTGAGAGGAATGACTTGGGAAAGGCAACGATGGTGACATTCAGACCCCCAAGACGTGACTTGAGGGGTGCGCCAGTCAATCTGGGGAGAGTGACACTGAAGCCATGGAAGGCCTAAGACAATTGGACTAGTCGTAACAGGGAGGATTAAAAACGATATTTCTTCATGATGCAGGGCACCAATCAGAAGGGTTACTGGAGACGTACTCTGGGTGATGAGACCGTTGATGAGACGTGATCCATCTATAGCCGTCACAGTAATGGGTGTTTTTAAGGTAATCACTGGTAGGGACCATTGATTTACTAATGATTTGGAAATAAAATTTCCTGCTGCTCCGGAATCAATCAATGCCTGTGACTCAAAGGTTTTGGTAGCACAGGAAATTGTAACATCAAAGGCGCAGACTTTAGATTTCATGGAAGATGGAGAGGACTCCAGGGACCCTAACTTCACCTCTCCAGAACTAGTTAGGGCCTGGCATTTCCCGATCTCTTAGGGCAAGAGCTGAGCATATGAGTGGAATCAGCACAATAGATACAGAGTCTATTCTTTACTCTTCGTTTCCTCTCCTCTGAAGATAATTTGGAACGTCCTATCTCCATGGGAATCACAGAGGGTGAAACTGGACGAAATTGAGGGTTAGAACGAAGAGGTGCTTTAGCAGAAGTTGTTTTCTCAGCCTCTCTTTCACGAAATCTCATATCAACACGATGGCAAAGAGAGATCAGATCTTCAAGTGACGAAGGAAGCTCCTGGGTAGTCAGTGCATCTTTAGTTTTATCGGAGAGCCCCTGCCAGAAGGCGGCAACTAGGGCTTCAGTGTTCCACTGAAGTTCAGAGGCTAAGATCCTAAATTGAATGACGTACTGTCCTACTGTATGAGATCCTTGTCGCAGACGGAGGATGCTGGAAGCAGCGGAGGTCACACGACCTGGTTCATCGAACACACTTCGGAATGTAGAAATGAATTTGGCACTATCTTGCAATATTGGGTCGTTTCTTTCCCACAGAGGGGAGGCCCAAGCCAGGGCTTGTCCAGAAAACAAAGAGATAAGATAGGCCACTCTGGAACGATGGGTAGAAAAATTTTGAGGTTGGAGCTCAAAATGGACTGAACATTGGTTAAGGAAACCCATACAAGTTTTGGGGTCCCCATCGTACTTTGACGGAGTAGGCAGGTGAAGCGTAGAAGCTGTAGACACCTGGGATGGCACTGGGGAAACGGAGGAAAGCACAGGAGCCTCAGTAGTAGCTGTCACAGTCTGTCCAGATGTTCCTTGGGAGGTTAACGATTGATAACACTGAAGTAATAGCTGTTGGCGGGCATCCTGTTGCTCCACACGGCTGACCAGATGCTGCAGCATCTCTTTGGCTGTAGGTTCCGTATCTGGGTCTGTCATGGCCTGATCTTACTGTCACGGGCACTAGGAGTCTTTACCCAGGGATCACCAGGTGGTAGGCTTACCAGAGCAATGTAGATGGTAATAGGGTACTCTGGTAGCTGGGTGATCACGGAACAGGAAACAGCAGATGATGAGATGCTCAGGAAAGTCTATGACTAGCAGCACTGGTAATATGGAGGTAATAGTACACGAGGAACTGTAGGACAAGGACACGTGAAGGTAGTCAGTGGTCTTCGATAGCAAGTTGTACCACTGCTATAGTGAGGAGGAATGTCCAACAGAAACGAGGAGGTGATGAGAGTCAGCGGTCTGCGGATAGCAAGTGGTACCGCTGTCTGAGTGAAGGAATGGAATCCAAGTGGAGGTATCCGGGGAGTCAGTGGTCTGCGATAGCAAGTTGTACCACTGCTATGTGAGAGGATACTGGAACAGGTGATACTGGAAGCAGGGATCAGTGGTCTGCTACTAGCAAGTTGTACCACTGAATATATATGTGAGGAGGTGCACGGGGAGAGACTGCAACACAGGATATACACAGGCACCTATACACGATCCACAGTAACATGCACAATATATATAAATGACTGAACAGGTCTGCAAATATAGAAAGTCTCTTGAAGTAGTCCAGCACAAGTTAACACAGTCAATGATGGCAATAGACTCAGCGGATAGCAGACTCCAGAGGAGAACCAACACAGTCCAGCAAGATATGCAATACACCAGCACAGTCAATGAGAAGTATGCATACCGTGGTTCAGAAGCAGGCAGTCAGATAGGAGTGCAGCGATACCTGAGCGGCAGGAGGCCGGCTGGATGAAAAGTCCCAGGATAGATGAGGCAGCGGTCTAGTAGGTGCAGCGCACAGATAAGAGACCAACAGGGACACGAATCCACAGGAATCAGTAACACGTGGAACTGGACTCAAGGAGGACCCAGGAGAGTGAAGATGATCCAGCAGAGGAGTAGTTGATGAGATACAAATCCAATGCTGACAGGAGAGTAGACCAGCGGGACACGTGAAGGCGTGGAGAGCGGGTCAGCAGTAGATGGGTGATAGCGCGGTCAGCAGCAGCAGGACTCTGCGGTACACGGAGGTAACCAGTAGCAACCAATGGGTGTCAGTAGCGATGGAACACGGGAGAGCAGAGTAGACCAGGAGCTGTTGATCACGCAGAGTAGCGAAATGGCAATGAGAGCAGCAGTCTCGAGGAAACACAGGAGAGCTGAGAAGAGACTGCAGTGCACAAGGGCAGCGGATAGGAATCAGCTAACTTGTCACGATGATGAACACAGGCGAGTTGTAGGCTGGAGGCTGTAGTGCACGGAAGCAGCGGATAGACATCAGCTAACAGTCACGATGATGAACACAGGCGAGTTGTAGGCTGGAGGCTGTAGTGCACGGAAGCAGCGGATAGACATCAGCTAACAGTCACGATAATGAACACAGGCGAGTAGTAGGCTGGAGGCTGTAGTGCACGGAGGCAGCGGATAGGAATCAGCTCACGGACTTGATGAGGAACAGGTGAGTGGATGTAAAGTAAAGGTTGGAGTGCACAGAGGCAGCGGGTAGGAACCAGCAAACAGTCACAGTGAAATATAATAGCGTGATGTGGATTAGAGGACTGTAGTGCACGGAGGCAGCGGATAGGAATCAGCAAACAGTCACAATGATATGAATAGCGTTGAAGTGGTTTGGAAGACTGTAGTGCACGGAGGCAGCGGATAGGAATCAGCAAACAGTCACGATGATACAGATGATGGTAGAAGTGGTATGGGAACCACAGTAGTAGAAGTGGTTTGGAAGACTGTAGTGCACGGAGGCAGCGGATAGGAATCAGCAAACAGTCACGATGATACAGATGATGGTAGAAGTGGTATGGGAACCACAGTAGTAGAAGTGGTTTGGAAACCACAGAGGTAGAAGTGGTTTGGAAACCACAGGAATCAGCAGCGCTGAAAACACGAGGAATACAGGAACACCTTCAGAGACTCATAGGGAATGAGACTCCAAGATCAGGCAACGTGGTGTTGACCACAGGTGCTTAATATAGGGAGTGTTGCCTGATCTGCCAATTGAGTTAAAGGGACATACACTAAAGTATAGGAAAGGGCTGCGCATGCGCAGACCCTCAGGATGGAGGACGGCCACGGTTCCTAAATGTCCGGGAAGAGGCACTCACGGTCCGGTGAGTGACAGAGGGTTTCTAGGAGTCTTGTTCCTGGCACAGACTTCACAGGACATAGCATAATCTTGAACATCGGAAGACATGGTTGGCCACCAAACTGAACGTGAAAGGTTTTCAGTAGTTTTAGAGATACCTGGCTGTCCGGCAGTTTTATGATCATGGGCCTCAGTGAGTATAGCTTTTCGGAGGTGAACCGGAACGAATAAGCGGTTCGCAGTTGTTCCGGTGGGGGCCAATTTTTGGAATCTGTGAAGGTTTGAAGTCAAATCTTGGGCTAAACTGGCGTGAATGATTGTAGATGGTATAATCGGCAGTGGTTTCGGGGCTGGTGCATGATGAGAGGAAAACTTCTGGACAAGGCATCAGCCTTAGTGTTCTTAGAACTTGGTCTGTAACTGATAGTGAAACGGAAGCGAGTGAAGAACAATGACCAACGGGCTTGCCTTGGGTTCAGTCGTTTTGCTGATTCGATATATTGCAGGTTCTTATGGTCAGTAATGACTGAGATAACATGAATCGCTCCTTCTAGCCAATGATGCCATTCTTCAAAAGCCCATTTGATGGCTAAGAGTTTTCGATTACCAACATCATAGTTGGCCTCTGCAGAAGAGAATTTCCTAGAGAAGAATGCGCAAGGGAACAATCGCTGGTTAACAGGATCCTTTTGTGAGAGTACAGCGCCTGCACCAAAGTCAGAGGCATCAACTTCTAGAACAAAAGGTAAGTCAGGGTTAGGATGCCTTAAGACAGGAACGGAGATGAATGCCTGTTTCAAAGCCTCAAAGGAACCAATAGCTTCTGGAGACCAGTTGCTTGGATCTGCCCCTTGAGGGCAACAATGGGGGCTACCAAATCAGAGAATTATAATTATTATTATTATTAATTTTTATTTATAGGGCGCCACTAGGTGTCCGTAGCGCCGTACAGGGACAAACAAAGTTACAATACAAGGTGAGACAGCACAGGACAGTAAACAATAAGCACAGTAACTCGGTGAGCTCAAAGCACAGCTAGAGGGGCAGGGGAGGGGAGAGGGGTTGGTCCTGCATACGGCTGAGTCCGAGAGGGAGGGCCCGGATGACAGGGAAACCCCCAGAGGGGAGAGGAAGGAGCGAGAGGGGACGGGAGGGAAGAGGGTCCTCGAGGAGGAGGGCTAGGTAGCTGGAGAGCCGAGTTAAGAGTGGTGAGGACAGGAGGAGAGATGACCCTGCTCAGAGGAGCGTACAATCTAAGGGGTGGGGTAGACAGACAGAGAGACACGGGGGAGAGAGGGAGAGATAAGGATAAGGGAAGGGGAATGAAGGGGAAGAGGTAGAAGAAAAGGTAGGAAATTAAGTGGGAGACTGGAAGGCTTTAAGAAAAAGGTGGGTTTTTAGAGCTCTTTTGAAACTGAACAGATTAGGGGAAGTTCTGATAGAGGGAGGGAGCTTGTTCCAGTGGAGGGGGGCACTGCAGGCGAAGTCTTGGATACGCGCATGGGAGGAGGTGATCAGGGGGGAAGAGAGGTGACGGTCATTGGCAGATCGGAGAGGGCGGGATGGAGCATGAATAGAGAAGAGGGTGGAGGTGTAGGGTGCAGTGGAGTTGGCGAGGGTCTTGTATGTAAGAGTGAGGAGCTTGAAGAGGATTCTGTAGGCGAAGGGGAGCCAATGAAGGGATAGGTAGAGGGGGAGACAGACGAGGAGCGGCGAGAAAGGAAGATAAGCCTAGCGGCTGCATTGAGGACAGATCGAAGGGGAGCGAGATGAGAGTGGGGGAGGCCAGTAAGGAGGAGGTTGCAGTAGTCCAAGTGGGAAATGATAAAAGAGTGAATAAGACATTTGGTGGCATCTTGGGAGAGGAAGGGCCGGATGTGAGCGATGTTACGCAGCTGGAAGCGGCAGGATTTAGCAAGAGAGAGAATGTGGGGGCCAAAGGAGAGAGAGGAGTTGAGGATGACACCGAGGCAGCGAAGTTGGGGGACAGGGGAGATAGAGGTGTTGTCGACAGTGATAGAGAGGTCAGAAGGGGGCGAGGTGTGAGAGGGAGGAAAGACTATGAGTTCAGTTTTGGCGAGGTTAAGTTTGAGGAATCGAGAGGACATCCAGGAGGAGAAGGCAGAGAGGCAGGCGGACACCCTAGAGAGGAGGGAGGGAGAGAGATCAGGAGAGGAGAGGTAAAGTTGAGTGTCGTCAGCGTAGAGGTGGTAGTTGAGGCCGTAGCAGCTGATGAGTTCAGAGAAACTTTGAATAAATCTTCGGTAATAATTAGTGAAGCCCAGGAACCTTTGTATGGCCTTTAGATTAACAGGTTGCACCCAGTCAAGGATAGCTTGTACTTTCTTGGGGTCCATAGAAAAACCAGATGAACATATGATATACCCAAGGAACGATACACTTTGGACTTCAAACTCGCATTTCTCCAGCTTGGCGAACAAGTGATGACCCCGTAATTTACAAAGTACTTGTTTAACGTGGAGCCGATGCTGCGACACGAACTGTGAATAAATCAGAATGTCATCCAAGTATACCACCACAAACTGATCAAGGAACTCTCGAAGAACATCAATAATAAGATTCTGGAAGATTGCTGGTGCGTTACAGAGACCGAACGGCATAACTAGATACTCATAGTGGCCAGGCTGAGTATTGAAGGCCGTTTTCCACTCATCCCCTTTTCTGATGCGGATGAGATTGTACGCCCCGCGATTGTGATATTGGTAAAGATGGTAGCACCTCTGAGTTGGTCAAATAGGGCCGAGATGAGAGGAAGTGGGTATGTATTTTTAACAGTGATCTTGTTAAGGCCTCTAAAGTCTATGCAGGGGCAGAGGCCACCATCCTTCTTGCAAACAAAGAAGCAACCAGCTCCCACTGGGGATTTTGAAGTCCTAATGAAGCCTTTCTGAAGGTTCTCTTTGACGTAATCCTGCTTGACTTGGGTTTCAGGACTGGAGAGGGAGTATAGTCTCCCTTTAGGTAACTTGGCGCCCAGAATTAATTTGATGGTACAATCGTATTCCCTATGAGGAGGCAAGATGTCAGCTGCTTTCTTAGAGAACATGTCCCAGAATTCTTGCTATTGTGAAGGTAGTAATGGTGAAGCAGGTTGCAACATCCGGAGAGGCAACTTCAAACAAGTCTGCAAACAAGGGGACCTCCACTGGGTAATCTCCTCTTGTGCCCAATCAATTACCGGGTTATGAAGTCGCAGCCAGGGATGTCCTAATATTACTGGTACAGATGGACAGTTAATCACGTAGAAGGTCAGGAATTCAGAATGGAAGGTTCCCACTGTTAGGTGTAATGGTGAAGTTTCGTACAGAACCTTGCCACCTGGAAGAGATTCTCCATCTAGACCACATACAGTGATAACTGTCTTGAGACTCCGGAGAGGAATTCCAGAAGATTTAGCGAATTCCATGTTAAGAAAGTTCCCAGCGGCACCACTATCGACAAAAGCTGAAGTGTTAAGAGAATCATCATCATCATTATCATCATCATTTATTTATATAGCGCCACTAATTCCGCAGCACTGTACAGAGAACTCATTCACATCAGTCCCTGCCTCATTGGAGCTTACAGTCTAAAGTCCCTAACATAGAAACACGCTCACACACGGACACAGACAGACAGAGAGGGAGACAGACAGAGAGGGAGAGACTAGGGTGAATTTTGATAGCAGTCAATTAACCTACCAGTATGTTTTTGGAGTGTCGGAGGAAACCGGAGCACCCGGAGGAAACCCACGCAAACACAAGGAGAACATACATACTCCACACAGATAAGGCCATGGTCGGGAATTGAACTCATGACCCCAGTGCTGTGAGGCAGAAGTGCTAACCACTAGGCCACTGTGCTGCCCAATGCACCCCACAAGTGATGTGGGCGGGAATCAAAACAGCGTTTTTAGAGGAGATAATCTGAAGACCTAGGTGAACCCCCTCTCTATCTCCTAGGCCAAATCTTTTCCCGACTTGGCCGGGCATGAACGATAAAAATGCCCCATGGCACCACAGTAGAGACACAAGCCTTGAGTCCGCCTTCTAGCTTTTTCCTCTGTTGAGAGGTGGTACGCCCCTAAGTGCATAGGTTCTTCTGGATCTAATGGTGCAGAAGTAAGTACCGACGGTAGACCAGATGGTGTCTCTCTCTGCCTTCCTCTCCCTGATTCGCCTATCAATTTTAATGGCGAGTTGCATGAGATCTTCCAATGACGCGGGTGAAGGATACTGTACTAATGCGTCCTTGATCTGTTCCGACAGACCCAAGCGGAGTTGACTGCGTAATGCAGGATTGTTCTATTCGCTGTCGGTGGACCAGCGCCTGAATTCGGCACAGAATTCTTCAGCAGAGCGGCGGCCCTGTTTTAGAGCCCTGAGGTGAGCCTCGGCTGAAGCCACCCTATCTGGATCATCATACAGTAATCCAAAAGCGTTAAAGAGTGCATCCACGGAGAGTAGCGAGGGGCTTGTTGGAGAAAGAATAAATGCCCAGGTCTGTGGCTCACCTTGGAGGAGAGATATAATAATACCGACCCATTGCTCTTCTGACCCAGAAGAGTGAGGTCTTAGCCGGAAATAAAGCTTACAGCTTTCTTTGAAATTGCGGAACAGTGATCTTTGCCGGTCTGGCAGGTTCAACTTAGGTTCCAGAACGGATGCTGAGGAGCCCTGTTGGGCTTGCGAAGACCTTGCAGCTTCCTCTGGAGCTGATAGCTGGTGCGAAAGTCCTTGGACCATCTGGGACAGGGTCTGGATCTGTCCTGCTAGGACTTGAGCTGGGGAGGGGTTTGTCCCGTTACTTGCCATGAAGAATCCTCCCCAGATTTCACTGGCTGGTTATAATGTTAGGCTGCTGGTGGTCAGATAACGAACCTACAGAACAGATTGGCGGAGGTCTTCACCTATAGCAGCCGCCTTTCCCGTAGAGCTAGACGCGCTCACAGGTACTCAGATGCCCCTAGGACTTAACACCAAGTAGTGTAGGTTCGTTATACTAATCCGCAGCTGGAGCACAAGAAGCAGCGGAGATGGTAAGGATGGTCAGACGAAAACCAAGGTCAGGGGTCACTAGCAGGAAGAATAGTCAGGAAACACGCCAAAAGGTCAAGATCACAGGCAGAACAGCACAATCCGAGAAACAGGCCAAGGGGTCAGGGTCACGAGCAGGCAGGGAAAGTCCAATAAACAAGCAGGGAGTGACAGCAAACCAATTAACAGTACAAGGGTCCAAACACAGGTCAGCACAGCCTAAATACTGAGAAGCTATAACCGGCAGGGAGGCTAAGCCCTCCCTACCTTAAATGCTACAGGTGGCCAATCAGAGCCTAGCTCTGAAGTACTCACAGCCCCAGCATCTGCTAAACAGATTAGATTAATTAGCCTGCAGGCTAGTAAAGGGGGTTTTGTGCACGCGCCCGGCTTCCTTTCTTTGCCGGCACACGACGCTGCGAAGAAACGTCTGACCGTTGCCTTGGCAGTGGTCGGGTCCCGCCCGGAAGTGACATCCCGGTCGTCAAGGTGACGGCCGGGATGCAGGGGAGAGCAGGAAGCGAGTCGCTTGGGCACTGTTACAGGATAAGACCTTGGGGATCCTTGATAAATGTCAGTTCCTACTATAGAAATGCTCTAGAACCTGCAAAACAAACATACTTCCAATCTCTCATCTATGCTCAGACTTCTAACCCCAAACTCCTTTTTAACACATTTAAGTCTCTTCTGAATCTTCCCACCCCAAATCCTCCAACTGCCATCTGTGCCCAAGATCTTGCTTCCTATTTCAAGGACAAAATAGATAAGATCAGACTTGAAATGATATCCCTCGACAAGCAATCAGCTCAATTCCTTTGTAGCACCCTCTAACACTCTCTCTTCATTTGATCCCACAAATGAAGAGAAAGTTTCTACTCTGTTCTTATCTTCCTACTCTACCTCCTGTCCTCTTGATCCCATTCCCTCACAAATTAGTAGGTCCCTGTCTCCTGTGCTCATTCCCCCTCTAACTAAAATCTGTAATCTATCTCTTTCTACTGGTATTTTTCCATCACTATTCAAGCATGCAGTGATTATTCCCATTTAAAAAAAACAAAATTCTGACCCTAACTCTCTTGCAAATTACCGCCCCATCTCTCAGCTCCCGTGCCCCTCCAAGCTTCTCGAGAGAATTGCCTACACTTGCCAAACACACTTTCTTACAGCAAACATCCTATTGGATCCTCTTCAGTCAGGCTTTCGCTCTTAACACTCCACAGAGACTGCGCTGACCAAGGTTGTCAATATTTTGATCACAGCAAAAAGTAAAAACCATTACTCTCTTCTAATTCTCCTAGATCTCTCTGCTGCATTTGACACTGTTGACCACACTCTCCTCATACAAACGCTACAATCCCTAGGTCTTGAAGGCACTGTCCTATCCTGGTTCTCATCCTACCTATCTAATCGCTCTTTCAGTGTTAATTTCTCTGGATCCACCTCTGCTCCGCTTCCTTTATCAGTTGGAGTACCGCCAGGCTCAATCCTAGGTCATCTGCTATTCTCTATCTACACCACTTCTTTTGGAAAACTAATAAGCTCCTATGGATTTCAGTATCATCTCTATGCGGATGATACACAAATCTATCTATCCTCTCCTGAAATTTCACCATATGTGTTGTCTCGCATTACTGACTGTCTTTCTGCCATTTTATCTTGGATGTCTTCTCGCCAACTAAAACTCAATCTTTCAAAAACTGAATTAATAATATTCCCACCCAAAACAGAAGCTTCCTGCCTGACATTTCTATTTCTGTTGATAACATGACCATAAATCCCACCACACAAGCTCGCTGCCTAGGTGTTATCCTTGACTCACAACTATCATTTATTCCCCACATCAACTAAATCATGTTACATACATCTAAAGAACATTTCCAGAATACGCACATATCTCACACAAGACACCTCAAAAACCTTAATTCATGCACTTATCATCTCCCGCATTGACTATTGCAATTCTCTCCTTACTGCTCTCCCCAAAGTCAGACTTGAACCTCTACAATCTATTATGCCCGCAGTGACTAGATTGATTTTCCTTGCAAACCGTTCTTCCTCTGCTGAGCCACTCTGTCAGTCTCTACATTGGTTGCCTGTTTTTCACCAAATCCAATATAAAATTCTTCTACTAACATACAAGGCAGTCAACAAAAATGCACCGACATATATTTCCTCACTTGTCTCAAAATATCTCCCTACTTGACACGTCTGTTCTGCACAAGATCTGTGTCTCTCTTCCAATCTCATCACATCCTCCCATTCTCGGTTACAGGACTTTTTTTGGGCTGCACCCACTTTGGGGAATTCCCTCCCTCGCACAGTAAGACTTTCCTCTAGTCTCTAAAGCTTCAAGCGTTCTCTGAAAACCCACCTCTTCAGACAAGCTTATGATATTCCTCAACCACCATCTTAATCTCCCCTATTTCCACCCTACACAAGACAACAACCCTCTGGCCAACATTGCCACACACACAGCCCACTCAGTACTTTTACCTTTGCGTTCTAGCTGGTCCAGTGTGCAATATGATGTAGCACATGCCCTTGTGTTTCAAACTCCCCCTGTCCCATAGATTCTAAGCTTGCGAGCAGGGTTCTCTTACCTCTCTGTCTGTATATATTACCCAGTATTGTCTTATTAATGTTTGTTGCCAATTGGAAAGCGCTACGGAATTTGCTGGCGCTATATAAATAAATGATGATGATGATGATGATGAAGATTCAGTGCTGCCAGGAGTGATGCGCACACAGTCATTGGGCTGTGTGTGATGCATACGTTCTCCGGCAGTCAGTGCATGATGAGCATAGTGACAGAGGGAGCATTAGGAAGTAGAGGTGTTGGGGAGGGACTTATACTGGAACTCTTTAACTAAAATGCTTATTTGCCTAGAATTCAGATTCTTGAGAAGCTTCAGGGTCACATATAGCTGGCACCTTTACTGATCACCTCCCGCTACTTGTCTCCCGACAGCAGGAAATATATAACCCAATGTCATTAACTGGAAGCCTCAGACCCTCTATGTCATATCTCCCCTGCTATGGAGAGGGGAGGGAGCACCACCAAAGTAGTATTATTGGGAAAGGAGGAGATTTATTAAACTACTTAAATAATATGAAATTTTTTGTAATGCCAATAATGTTGTATTGTGAGATGGGGAGCAGTGTTTTATTTGGAAATCATTATTTTCGTTATATTTTACTAAAGTCAATTATAGGGATAACAATATAGGCCTGTGTGATAAATAGCCTGTGGACTTTGCCTCTTTATGGAATGTTCAGCTGAGTGAGGTCATGTTGTGACATCATAATGGTAACTGCTGATATCACTGCTTCTAGACTCCACCCTCTGTCACAAACAGCCAGGACACTGACCCAGCACCAGCATACATCACCAGCTCTCCTGCACATACTGACTACATCCTATGCACCTCGCCATCCTCAGACATTAACTACAGAAACTTGTAGCCATCTCGTCAAAAGAGGCCAGCATTAGGTAAGTATGTCGTCATAAACCTGTGGATGTGACTGCACTAGGTAAGTATATTGTCCAAAAACCTAAACCTCACTTGGATGTGCCTGCAGACTTGGAGCTTGACTACCCTACAAATGACCTTGAGCTTGTTTGGAAATTCTAAGATTTGCAGTTCTAGCAGGGTGCTATTACTATTGCGATTCTAAAAAGGGGATGGCCGTCCTCTTCAGCAAATTGCGCAGCTGTGCGAGAAATACAAATTGGGCAACAAACATTTCCTCGTTATAACTTCGCATATGAATATTTGATGAAGGCTCAGTACTTTATCTCTGCATAGCCCCTTAATGCCCAGAGGGAAGGGCAGTCCTTGCAGCCATGGTTCCCCAGAGGTTTCCTCCACAGGGGGTTTTTCCTCTCCTGAGCGCTGAAGGATGACTCCTCGTGAGTCCAGGGGTATCCGCTATCTTGGTTCTTTTATAGAACAAGTTTGTAAGAGCCATAGACAAATCTTTAACCATATTTTACTAGTTTATTATGCAGAATAACAAATGTATATTTTAATTTGAAAGAAAACCTTAATAAATATATTTCAAAATATATTGTGCTTGTTTTTTCTTTGTTTTCTTAATAAATGCTCCTGAAATGGGCAGAGAAGTGGTGTGTGAGATAATGACTGGGGGCAGAGATGGTAATGGAGGACAGTACAGGGGTTGCTGAAATAATGAAAACTCAGCTTATTAGAGGTAAACCACAGGTATAGAGAAGATAAAATGATTTAAATTAATTTTATTCATAAGAAATAATGATACATCTAAGAGATATGTGGTTAAAAAAGGTAAATAGATCTGTGTGTAAATGAAAGATACATCAATGTCATATACAGCTGCTGCTTTTATCCACCTGTTTCCTGTCTGCTTGGAGTGACTTCACCTGAAGAAGGGGGGGGGGGTGCAGCCCCCCTCCTCCAAAACGTTGTGTGTCATGACACCCACCTGTATCATAATAAACCAACTCTGATCAGCGTTTGAAACATATGCCATATATGAGGTGTGTTGCCTGATATAACGATTATTATTAGATATATGATTGGGTAGTGGAGGAGCCCAGAGAGCGTATTTAGGCACCACCGCGTCACATTGGTCGTAGGAGAAGAAGACAGACCCGACTGTGAGACTTGGAGTGAATGAAAAGCTGCACAGAGGATCCTGACACATGTTGCAGCCTTTACACAGAAATATAATATCTGGCAATAAAAATAAAGACAAAAACAGTCTATTTAGGGAGCACATATTTTACTTTTGTTGTTTTTATATCTTGCTTTTTGTTTTTCTTACTTTTTGTTTTACATTTTTTAAATGACATTTTGGTTGTGTCAGTGGTCAGTGTTTGAGTAATTTTGGCCATGTAACCTGTAGACATAGGGGATCAGGGTGAGTTGGACAAATAAACATCAAAATAGAAAGCTGTAACGAGCTGCATGTAATAATCGTACATTTATACCCATATACTGAGTCAGAGGCATCTGAAGATACATCCAGTGCTGCACCAGTTACATATGTGTCAGGTGTACGTTAGACGCTCTTACACCCAACCAGGTCATAAGCACGAAAAAGTTTCTTTACATTTGCTTTGATAATGAAAAATGCAATAGGTGTGATTTAAATAGAAAAAAACTATAATACACCAGGAATAATTTTCTTGTGTACAAGTGAAATTAGAAACAAATTCAATACGGCCACACATATAATATAGGCACGCGCCATGAAGAAAGCTGCAGAGGTGAATCGCAATCAGCCAATCAGAAGCGGCTAGTGCTTGCGACCAGGGGAGGGCTGGCAAATTTTAGCCTGGGGGGCAAGACTTGACTCAGCAGCCTATTAGGAACATTTTAATGGGGAAAAAATGAAGGTGGCCCAGTGAGCCAGCCCTAGGTTCCTGAGAAGCTTCAGTTACCAGGATTGGTAGGAATAGATTTCTATAAACCATCTCACAGTGCTCTATGAAGAGCCCAATCAGCTACCATTAGACAGTCCTTTATGCAGAGTGACAGACTCCAGCACTTATACTCTGGGTTGCAGAGGTGAGGCCACTGGGCATTCACTAGAATGTGTGGTAAGGAGATACTTCAGCCAGTCTGCACAATCTGCCATACACCCCACTGCCCAATGTCTAACACCAGGATATGAGATGCTTTAATATATTCTGCTACCTATCTGATGTGATGACTTGTTCACTGACTTGAGCCAGACAGCGAGAGATATGAAACCAGCAGTACAAGTGGAAGAAGCGGCTCTGGTGACTAACGCAGCTACTACATATGTAACAAGGAACTTTCATATTTACTTCAATACTAAAACCACCCCTAAGGATGGGTCATTACTCATGGTCCAGTGTTGTCTGCTTGCCCCCAGCGGGGAGGTCCAATAGCGGCAAGTATAGTTATGTATAAATTATCAGATTATTAGATTTATCATAGCAGATAATGACATTTACTGATCACTCATTGTAAGTGAGTTTCACGTAGAACTGATTTGATTAAGAGCAAATTTGAACTGTTTGCTCGTTGTCGAAGGTTTTGTATACTTTATTTACATTTACTACATCCCCTCCCTTCCCAATAATGGTACCTGGTGGGCCCCTCTTATTGGTCACCCATGATGTACTCTGTGTAGCAGGGTCCCAGTGTCACATATAACTGGTACCTTTACTGATCACCTCCTGCTACTTGTCTCCCCACAGCAGGAAATATATAACTCAATGTCATTAACTGGAAGCCTCAGACCCTCTATGTCATATCTCCCCTGCTATGGAGAGGGGAGGGAGCACCACCAAAGAAGTATTATTGGGAAAGGAGGAGATTTATTAAACTACTTAAATAATATGACAATTTTTGTAATGCCAATAATGTTGTATTGTGAGATGGGGAGCAGTGTTTTATTTGGAAATCATTATTTTCGTTATATTTTACTAATGTCAATTATAGGGATAACAATATAGGCCTATGTGATAAATAGCCTGTGGACTTTGCCTCTTTATGGAATGTTCAGCTGAGTGAGGTCATGTTGTGACATCATAATGGTAACTGCTGATATCACTGCTTCTAGACTCCTTCCTCTGTCACAAACAGCCAGGACACTGACCCAGCACCAGCATACATCACCAGCTCTCCTGCACATACTGACTACATCCTATGCACCTCGCCATCCTCTGACATTAACTACAGAAACTTGTAGCCATCTCGTCAAAAGAGGCCAGCATTAGGTAAGTATGTCTTCATAAACCTGTGGATGTGCCTGCACTAGGTAAGTATATTGTCCAAAAACCTAAACCTCACTTGGATGTGCCTGCAGACTTGGAGCTTGACTACCCTACAAATGACCTTGAGCTTGTTTGGAAATTCTAAGATTTGCGGTTCTAGCAGGGTGCTATTACTATTGCGATTCTAAAAAGGGGATGGCCGTCCTCTTCAGCAAATTGCGCAGCTGAGCGAGAAATACAAATTGGGCAACAAACATTTCATCGTTATAACTTCGCTTATGAATATTTGATTAAGGCTCAGTACTTTATCTCTGCATAGCCCCTTAATGCCCAGAGGGAAGGGCAGTCCTTGCAGCCATGGTTCCCCAGAGGTTTCCTCCACAGGGGGTTTTTCCTCTCCTGAGCGCTGAAGGATGACTCCTCGTGAGTCCAGGGGTATCCGCTATCTTGGTTCTTTTATAGAACAAGTTTGTAAGAGCCATAGACAAATCTTTAACCATATTTTACTAGTTTATTATGCAGAATAACAAATGTATATTTTAATTTGAAAGAAAACCTTAATAAATATATTTCAAAATATATTGTGCTTGTTTTTTCTTTGTTTTCTTAATAAATGCTCCTGAAATGGGCAGAGAAGTGGTGTGTGAGATAATGACTGGGGGCAGAGATGGTAATGGAGGACAGTACAGGGGTTGCTGAAATAATGAAAACTCAGCTTATTAGAGGTAAACCACAGGTATAGAGAAGATAAAATGATTTAAATTAATTTTATTCATAAGAAATAATGATACATCTAAGAGATATGTGGTTAAAAAAGGTAAATAGATCTGTGTGTAAATGAAAGATACATCAATGTCATATACAGCTGCTGCTTTTATCCACCTGTTTCCTGTCTGCTTGGAGTGACTTCACCTGAAGAAGGGGGGGGGGTGCAGCCCCCCTCCTCCAAAACGTTGTGTGTCATGACACCCACCTGTATCATAATAAACCAACTCTGATCAGCGTTTGAAACATATGCCATATATGAGGTGTGTTGCCTGATATAACGATTATTATTAGATATATGATTGGGTAGTGGAGGAGCCCAGAGAGCGTATTTAGGCACCACCGCGTCACATTGGTCGTAGGAGAAGAAGACAGACCCGACTGTGAGACTTGGAGTGAATGAAAAGCTGCACAGAGGATCCTGACACATGTTGCAGCCTTTACACAGAAATATAATATCTGGCAATAAAAATAAAGACAAAAACAGTCTATTTAGGGAGCACATATTTTACTTTTGTTGTTTTTATATCTTGCTTTTTGTTTTTCTTACTTTTTGTTTTACATTTTTTAAATAACATTTTGGTTGTGTCAGTGGTTAGTGTTTAAGTAATTTTGGCTATGTAACCTGTAGACATAGGGGATCAGGGTGAGTTGGACAAATAAACATCAAAATAGAAAGCTGTAACGAGCTGCATGTAATAATCGTACATTTATACCCATATACTGAGTCAGAGGCATCTGAAGATACATCCAGTGCTGCACCAGTTACATATGTGTCAGGTGTACGTTAGACGCTCTTACACCCAACCAGGTCATAAGCACGAAAAAGTTTCTTTACATTTGCTTTGATAATGAAAAATGCATTAGGTGTGATTTAAATAGAAAAAAACTATAATACACCAGGAATAATTTTCTTGTGTACAAGTGAAATTAGAAACAAATTCAATACGGCCACACATATAATATAGGCACGCGCCATGAAGAAAGCTGCAGATGTGAATCGCAATCAGCCAATCAGAAGCGGCTAGTGCTTGCGACCAGGGGAGGGCTGGTTAATTTTAGCCTGGGGGGCAAGACTTGACTCAGCAGCCTATTAGGAACATTTTAATGGGGAAAAAATGAAGGTGGCCCAGTGAGCCAGCCCTAGGTTCCTGAGAAGCTTCAGTTACCAGGATTGGTAGGAATAGATTTCTATAAACCATCTCACAGTGCTCTATGAAGAGCCCAATCAGCTACCATTAGACAGTCCTTTATGCAGAGTGACAGACTCCAGCACTTATACTCTGGGTTGCAGAGGTGAGGCCAGCGGGCATTCACTAGAATGTGTGGTAAGGAGATACTTCAGTCAGTCTGCACAATCTGCCATACACCCCACTGCCCACTGTCTAACACCAGGATACGAGATGCTTTAATATATTCTGCTACCTATCTGATGTGATGACTTGTTCACTGACTTGAGCCAGACAGCGGGAGATATGAAACCAGCAGTACAAGTGGAAGAAGCGGCTCTGGTGACTAACGCAGCTACTACATATGTAACAAGGAACTTTCATATTTACTTCAATACTAAAACCACCCCTAAGGATGGGTCATTACTCATGGTCCAGTGTTGTCTGCTTGCCCCCAGCGGGGAGGTCCAATAGCGGCAAGTATAGTTATGTATAAAATATCAGATTATTAGATTTATCATAGCAGATAATGACATTTACTGATCACTCATTGTAAGTGAGTTTCACGTAGAACTGATTTAATTAAGAGCAAATTTGAACTGTTTGCTCATTGTCGAAGGTTTTGTATACTTTATTTACATTTACTACATCCCCTCCCTTCCCAATAATGGTACCTGGTGGGCCCCTCTTATTGGTCACCCATCATGTACTCTATGTAGCAGGGTCCCAGTGTCACATATAGCTGGCACCTTTACTGATCACCTCCTGCTACTTGTCTCCCCACAGCAGGAAATATATAACCCAATGTCATTAACTGGAAGCCTCAGACCCTCTATGTTATATCTCCCCTGCTATGGAGAGGGGAGGGAGCACCACCAAAGAAGTATTATTGGGAAAGGAGGAGATTTATTAAACTACTTAAATAATATGACAATTTTTGTAATGCCAATAATGTTGTATTGTGAGATGGGGAGCAGTGTTTTATTTGGAAATCATTATTTTCGTTATATTTTACTAATGTCAATTATAGGGATAACAATATAGGCCTATGTGATAAATAGCCTGTGGACTTTGCCTCTTTATGGAATGTTCAGCTGAGTGAGGTCATGTTGTGACATCATAATGGTAACTGCTGATATCACTGCTTCTAGACTCCACCCTCTGTCACACACAGCCAGGACACTGAACCAGCACCAGCATACATCACCAGCTCTCCTGCACATACTGACTACATCCTATGCACCTCGCCATCCTCTGACATTAACTACAGAAACTTGTAGCCATCTCGCCAAAAGAGGCCAGCATTAGGTAAGTATATCTTCATAAACTTGTGGATGTGACTGCACTAGGTAAGTATATTGTCCAAAAACCTAAACCTCACTTGGATGTGCCTGCAGACTTGGAGCTTGACTACCCTACAAATGACCTTGAGCTTGTTTGGAAATTCTAAGATTTGCGGTTCTAGCAGGGTGCTATTACTATTGCGATTCTAAAAAGGGGGTGGCCGTCCTCTTCAGCAAATTGCGCAGCTGTGCGAGAAATACAAATTGGGCAACAAACATTTCCTCGTTATAACTTTTCATATGATTATTTGATTAAGGCTCAGTACTTTATCTCTGCATAGCCCCTTAATGCCCAGAGGGAAGGGCAGTCCTTGCAGCCATGGTTCCCCAGAGGTTTCCTCCACAGGGGGTTTTTCCTCTCCTGAGCGCTGAAGGATGACTCCTCGTGAGTCCAGGGGTATCCGCTATCTTGGTTCTCTTATAGAACAAGTTTGTAAGAGCCATAGACAAATCTTTAATCATATTTTACTAGTTTATTATGCAGAATAACAAATGTATATTTTAATTTGAAAGAAAACCTTAATAAATATATTTCAAAATATATTGTGCTTGTTTTTTCTTTGTTTTCTTAATAAATGCTCCTGAAATGGGCAGAGAAGTGGTGTGTGAGATAATGACTGGGGGCAGAGATGGTATTGGAGGGCAGTACAGGGGTTGCTGAAATAATGAAAACTCAGCTTATTAGAGATAAACCACAGGTATAGAGAAGATAAAATGATTTAAATTAATTTTATTCATTAGAAATAATGATACATCTAAGAGATATGTGGTCAAAAAAGGTAAATAGATCTGTGTGTAAATGAAAGATACATCAATGTCATATACAGCTGCTGCTTTTATCCACATGTTTTCTGTCTGCTTGGAGTGACTTCACCTGAAGAAGGGGGAAGGGGGGTGCTGCCCCCCTCCTCCAAAACGTTGTGTGTCATGACACCCACCTGTATCACAATAAACCAGCTCTGATCAGCATTTGAAACATATGCCATATATGAGGTGTGTTGCCTGATATAACGATTATTATAAGATATATGATTGGGTAGTGGAGGAGCCCAGAGAGCGGATTTAATCACCACCGCGTCACATTGGTCGTAGGAGAAGAAGACAGACCCGACTGTGAGACTTGGAGTGAATGAAAAGCTGCACAGAGGATCCTGACACATGTTGCAGCCTTTACACAGAAATATAATATCTGGCAATAAAAATAAAGACAACAACAGTCTATTTAGGGAGCACATATTTTACTTTTGTTGTTTTTATATCTTGCTTTTTGTTTTTCTTACTTTTTTTTTACATTTTTTAAATGACATTTTGGTTGTGTCAGTGGTCAGTGTTTGAGTAATTTTGGCCATGTAACCTGTAGACATAGGGGATCAGGGTGAGTTGGACAAATAAACATCAAAATAGAAAGCTCTAAGAAGCTGCATGTAATAATAGTACATTTATACCCATATACTGAGTCAGAGGCATCTGAAGATACATCCAGTGCTGCACCAGTTACATATGTGCCAGGTGTACGTTAGACGCACTTACACCCAACCAGGTCATAAGCAAGAGAAAAGTTTGTTTACATTTGTTTTGATAATGAAAAATGCATTAGGTGTGATTTAAATAGAAAAAAACTATAATACACCAGGAATAATTTTCTTGTGTACAAATGAAATTAGAAACAAATTCAATACGGCCACACATATAATATAGGCACGCGCCATGAAGAAAGCTGCAGAGGTGAATCGCAATCAGCCAATCAGAAGCGGCTAGTGCTTGCGACCAGGGGAGGGCTGGTAAATTTTTGCCTGGGGGGCAAGACTTGACTCAGCAGCCTATTAGGAACATTTTAATGGGGAAAAAATGAAGGTGGCCCAGTGAGCCAGCCCTAAGTTCCTGAGAAGCTTCAGTTACCAGGATTGGTAGGAATAGATTTCTATAAACCATCTCACAGTGCTCTATGAAGAGCCCAATCAGCTTACCATTAGACAGTCCTTTATGCAGAGTGACAGACTCCAGCACTTATACTCTGGGTTGCATAGGTGAGGCCACTGGGCATTCACTAGAATGTGTGGTAAGGAGATACTTCAGCCAGTCTGCACAATCTGCCATACACCCCACTGCCAACTGTCTAACCCCAGGATACGAGATGCTTTAATATATTCTGCTACCTATCTGATGTGATGACTTATTCACTGACTTAAGCCAGACAGCGGGAGATATGAAACCAGCAGTACAAGTGGAAGAAGCGGCTCTGGTGACTAATGCAGCTACTACATATGTAACAAGGAACTTTCATATTTACTTCAATACTAAAACCACCCCTAAGGATGGGTCATTGCTCATGGTCCAGTGTTGTCTGCTTGCCCCCAGCGGGGAGGTCCAATAGCGGCAAGTATAGTTATGTATAAATTATCAGATTATTAGATTTATCATAGCAGATAATGACATTTACTGATCACTAATTGTAAGTGAGTTTCACGTAGAACTGATTTGATTAAGAGCAAATTTGAACTGTTTGCTCGTTGTCGAAGGTTTTGTATACTTTATTTACATTTACTACATCCCCTCCCTTCCCAATAATGGTACCTGGTGGGCCCCTCTTATTGGTCACCCATCATATACTCTATGTAGCAGGGTCCCAGTGTCACATATAGCTGGCACCTTTACTGATCACCTCCCGCTACTTGTCTCCCCACAGCAGGAAATATATAACCCAATGTCATTAACTGGAAGCCTCAGACCCTCTATGTCATATCTCCCCTGCTATGGAGAGGGGAGGGAGCACCACCAAAGAAGTATTATTGGGAAAGGAGGAGATTTATTAAACTACTTAAATAATATGACAATTTTTGTAATGCCAATAATGTTGTATTGTGAGATGGGGAGCAGTGTTTTATTTGGAAATCATTATTTTCGTTATATTTTACTAATGTCAATTATAGGGATAACAATATAGGCCTATGTGATAAATAGCCTGTGGACTTTGCCTCTTTATGGAATGTTCAGCTGAGTGAGGTCATGTTGTGACATCATAATGGAAACTGCTGATATCACTGCTTCTAGACTCCACCCTCTGTCACACACAGCCAGGACACTGACCCAGCACCAGCATACATCACCAGCTCTCCTGCACATACTGACTACATCCTATGCACCTCGCCATCCTCTGACATTAACTACAGAAACTTGTAGCCATCTCGTCAAAAGAGGCCAGCATTAGGTAAGTATATCTTCATAAACCTGTGGATGTGCCTGCACTAGGTAAGTATATTGTCCAAAAACCTAAACCTCACTTGGATGTGCCTGCAGACTTGGAGCTTGACTACCCTACAAATGACCTTGAGCTTGTTTGGAAATTCTAAGATTTGCGGTTCTAGCAGGGTGCTATTACTATTGTGATTCTAAAAAGGGGATGGCCGTCCTCTTCAGCAAATTGCGCAGCTGAGCGAGAAATACAAATTGGGCAACAAACATTTCATCGTTATAACTTCGCATATGAATATTTGATTAAGGCTCAGTACTTTATCTCTGCATAGCCCCTTAATGCCCAGAGGGAAGGGCAGTCCTTGCAGCCATGGTTCCCCAGAGGTTTCCTCCACAGGGGGTTTTTCCTCTCCTGAGCGCTGAAGGATGACTCCTCGTGAGTCCAGGGGTATCCGCTATCTTGGTTCTCTTATAGAACAAGTTTGTAAGAGCCATAGACAAATCTTTAATCATATTTTACTAGTTTATTATGCAGAATAACAAATGTATATTTTAATTTGAAAGAAAACCTTAATAAATATATTTCAAAATATATTGTGCTTGTTTTTTCTTTGTTTTCTTAATAAATGCTCCTGAAATGGGCAGAGAAGTGGTGTGTGAGATAATGACTGGGGGCAGAGATGGTAATGGAGGGCAGTACAGCGGTTGCTGAAATAATGAAAACTCAGCTTATTAGAGGTAAACCACAGGTATAGAGAAGATAAAATGATTTAAATTAATTTTATTCATAAGAAATAATGATACATCTAAGAGATATGTGGTTAAAAAAGGTAAATAGATCTGTGTGTAAATGAAAGATACATCAATGTCATATACAGCTGCTGCTTTTATCCACCTGTTTCCTGTCTGCTTGGAGTGACTTCACCTGAAGAAGGGGGGAGGGGTGCAGAACCCCTCCTCCAAAACGTTGTGAGTCATGACACCCACCTGTATCATAATAAACCAACTCTGATCAGCGTTTGAAACATATGCCATATATGAGGTGTGTTGCCTGATATAACGATTATTATTAGATATATGATTGGGTAGTGGAGGAGCCCAGAGAGCGTATTTAGGCACCACCGCGTCACATTGGTCGTAGGAGAAGAAGACAGACCCGACTGTGAGACTTGGAGTGAATGAAAAGCTGCACAGAGGATCCTGACACATGTTGCAGCCTTTACACAGAAATATAATATCTGGCAATAAAAATAAAGACAAAAACAGTCTATTTAGGGAGCACATATTTTACTTTTGTTGTTTTTATATCTTGCTTTTTGTTTTTCTTACTTTTTGTTTTACATTTTTTAAATAACATTTTGGTTGTGTCAGTGGTTAGTGTTTAAGTAATTTTGGCTATGTAACCTGTAGACATAGGGGATCAGGGTGAGTTGGACAAATAAACATCAAAATAGAAAGCTGTAACGAGCTGCATGTAATAATCGTACATTTATACCCATATACTGAGTCAGAGGCATCTGAAGATACATCCAGTGCTGCACCAGTTACATATGTGCCAGGTGTACGTTAGACGCACTTACACCCAACCAGGTCATAAGCACGAGAAAAGTTTGTTTACATTTGTTTTGATAATGAAAAATGCATTAGGTGTGATTTAAATAGAAAAAAACTATAATACACCAGGAATAATTTTCTTGTGTACAAATGAAATTAGAAACAAATTCAATACGGCCACACATATAATATAGGCACGCGCCATGAAGAGAGCTGCAGAGGTGAATCGCAATCAGCCACTCAGAAGCGGCTAGTGCTTGCGACCAGGGGAGGGCTGGTAAATTTTAGCCTGGGGGGCAAGACTTGACTCAGCAGCCTATTAGGAACATTTTAATGGGGAAAAAATGAAGGTGGCCCAGTGAGCCAGCCCTAGGTTCCTGAGAAGCTTCAGTTACCAGGATTGGTAGGAATAGATTTCTATAAACCATCTCACAGTGCTCTATGAAGAGCCCAATCAGCTTACCATTAGACAGTCCTTTATGCAGAGTGACAGACTCCAGCACTTATACTCTGGGTTGCAGAGGTGAGGCCACTGGGCATTCACTAGAATGTGTGGTAAGGAGATACTTCAGTCAGTCTGCACAATCTGCCATACACCCCACTGCCCACTGTCTAACCCCAGGATACGAGATGCTTTAATATATTCTGCTACCTATCTGATGTGATGACTTATTCACTGACTTGAGCCAGACAGCGAGAGATATGAAACCAGCAGTACAAGTGGAAGAAGCGGCGCTGGTGACTAACGCAGCTACTACATATGTAACAAGGAACTTTCATATTTACTTCAATACTAAAACCACCCCTAAGGATGGGTCATTGCTCATGGTCCAGTGTTGTCTGCTTGCCCCCAGAGGGGAGGTCCAATAGCGGCAAGTATAGTTATGTATAAATTATCAGATTATTAGATTTATCAGAGCAGATAATGACATTTACTGATCACTCATTGTAAGTGAGTTTCACGTAGAACTGATTTGATTAAGAGCAAATTTGAACTGTTTGCTCGTTGTCGAAGGTTTTGTATACTTTATTTACATTTACTACATCCCCTCCCTTCCCAATAATGGTACCTGGTGGGCCCCTCTTATTGGTCACCCATCATGTACTCTATGTAGCAGGGTCCCAGTGTCACATATAGCTGGCACCTTTACTGATCACCTCCCGCTACTTGTCTCCCCACAGCAGGAAATATATAACCCAATGTCATTAACTGGAAGCCTCAGACCCTCTATGTCATATCTCCCCTGCTATGGAGAGGGGAGGGAGCACCACCAAAGAAGTATTATTGGGAAAGGAGGAGATTTATTAAACTACTTAAATAATATGACAATTTTTGTAATGCCAATAATGTTGTATTGTGAGATGGGGAGCAGTGTTTTATTTGGAAATCATTATTTTCGTTATATTTTACTAATGTCAATTATAGGGATAACAATATAGGCCTATGTGATAAATAGCCTGTGGACTTTGCCTCTTTATGGAATGTTCAGCTGAGTGAGGTCATGTTGTGACATCATAATGGTAACTGCTGATATCACTGCTTCTAGACTCCACCCTCTGTCACACACAGCCAGGACACTGACCCAGCACCAGCATACATCACCAGCTCTCCTGCACATACTGACTACATCCTATGCACCTCGCCATCCTCTGACATTAACTACAGAAACTTGTAGCCATCTCGTCAAAAGAGGCCAGCATTAGGTAAGTATATCTTCATAAACCTGTAGATGTGCCTGCACTAGGTAAGTATATTGTCCAAAAACCTAAACCTCACTTGGATGTGCCTGCAGACTTGGAGCTTGACTACCCTACAAATGACCTTGAGCTTGTTTGGAAATTCTAAGATTTGCGGTTCTAGCAGGGTGCTATTACTATTGCGATTCTAAAAAGGGGATGGCCGTCCTCTTCAGCAAATTGCGCAGCTGTGCGAGAAATACAAATTGGGCAACAAACATTTCCTCGTTATAACTTTTCATATGAATATTTGATTAAGGCTCAGTACTTTATCTCTGCATAGCCCCTTAATGCCCAGAGGGAAGGGCAGTCCTTGCAGCCATGGTTCCCCAGAGGTTTCCTCCACAGGGGGTTTTTCCTCTCCTGAGCGCTGAAGGATGACTCCTCGTGAGTCCAGGGGTATCCGCTATCTTGGTTCTCTTATAGAACAAGTTTGTAAGAGCCATAGACAAATCTTTAACCATATTTTACTAGTTTATTATGCAGAATAACAAATGTATATTTTAATTTGAAAGAAAACCTTAATAAATATATTTTAAAATATATTGTGCTTGTTTTTCCTTTGTTTTCTTAATAAATGCTCCTGAAATGGGAAGAGAAGTGGTGTGTGAGATAATGACTGGGGGCAGAGATGGTAATGGAGGGCAGTACAGGGGTTGCTGAAATAATGAAAACTCAGCTTATTAGAGGTAAACCACAGGTATAGAGAAGATAAAATGATTTAAATTAATTTTATTCATAAGAAATAATGATACATCTAAGAGATATGTGGTCAAAAAAGGTAAATAGATCTGTGTGTAAATGAAAGATACATCAATGTCATATACAGCTGCTGCTTTTATCCACCTGTTTCCTGTCTGCTTGGAGTGACTTCACCTGAAGAAGGGGGGGGGGTGCAGCCCCCCTCCTCCAAAACGTTGTGTGTCATGACACCCACCTGTATCATAATAAACCAACTCTGATCAGCGTTTGAAACATATGCCATATATGAGGTGTGTTGTCTGATATAACGATTATTATTAGATATATGATTGGGTGGTGGAGGAGCCCAGATAGCGTATTTAATCACCACCGCGTCACATTGGTCGTAGGAGTAGGAGACAGACCCGACTGTGAGACTTGGAGTGAATGAAAAGCTGCACAGAGGATCCTGACACATGTTGCAGCCTTTACACAGAAATATTAAATCTGGCAATAAAAATAAAGACAAAAACAGTCTATTTAGGGAGCACATATTTTACTTTTGTTGTTTTTATATCTTGCTTTTTGTTTTTCTTACTTTTTGTTTTACATTTTTTAAATAACATTTTGGTTGTGTCAGTGGTTAGTGTTTAAGTAATTTTGGCTATGTAACCTGTAGACATAGGGGATCAGGGTGAGTTGGACAAATAAACATCAAAATAGAAAGCTGTAACAAGCTGCATGTAATAATCGTACATTTATACCCATATACTGAGTCAGAGGCATCTGAAGATACATCCAGTGCTGCACCACTTACATATGTGTCAGATGTACGTTAGACGCACTTACACCCAATCAGGTCATAAGCACGAGAAAGTTTGTTTACATTTGCTTTGATAATGAAAAATGCAATAGGTGTGATTTAAATAGAAAAAAACTATAATACACCAGGAATAATTTTCTTGTGTACAAATGAAATTAGAAACAAATTCAATACGGCCACACATATAATATAGGCACGCGCCATGAAGAAAGCTGCAGAGGTGAATCGCAATCAGCCAATCAGAAGCGGCTAGTGCTTGCGACCAGGGGAGGGCTGGTAAATTTTAGCCTGGGGGCAAGACTTGACTCAGCAGCCTATTAGGAACAGGGCGTAACTAGGGCTGCCGCCCAGGGTGCATTGCTGAAGGGGGGCACAATTTAAGAATATTTTAGCTAAATTTGGTTAAAATTGAGGGCTAGGGGGGCGGCATTTGTCTTTCTCGCCCAGGGCACTAGAATTCTAAGTTACGGCTCTGATTAGGAACAATTTTAAAGGGGACAAAATGAAGGTGGCCCAGTGAGCCAGCCCAAGGTAGCCCACTATGGGATCAGCCTGGGGGCACATGCCCCCCAGCCCAGCCTGCCCCTGCTGGCGACTGTCATCACCATCATCAGTATGTATTTGCACCAGCCCTCAGGCATCCACAAAGTATTTAGTTACTGACAAGCATATCCGCCTCTCCTTGTGGGTCCTTAGTTCCTAAATAATGTGAACACGGCCTTACTGTCCTCGGTCTGCATTCTGCCTCTCCAGAGGTAAGGAGGAGCAAGTACCACATTTGTATACGGACGTCGTAGAGCACTTTATTGTGAGCATGTGCATGTTTGTGTATTTTATGCTAAGCAACAGGACGTACACCCCATTCACAATGAGCCCCAAAGTTGATAATGTTAAAAGATAATTTCCCAGGACACATTACTGCTGAGTGGTTACACTTATATCGGTTACAAAGAATGCAGTATAAGCTCACCTCACTGCACTACAATCCCAATCATGACAAGTCTACTAAATACTCTTCTTTATTAAATACTAACATTTCACGTTTCTAAACTAAGAATACATGATAAAGATAGCATCTAATATCCAGAATAGGATACATTTTATAAAGAAAAATAATACTGCGCCTCTGAATACCCTTTATATTCCATGTAGATCAACCTCCTCCTAACGTTACCTGACACAATTGGTGGGAATGGGAAGATTTCCTAAATCTATTAATCCATACTCACCAATAGAGATGCTCTGTGGATTATGCAACTTTAAGCAAGCTTGATCTTGTTCTCCTTTTCTCAAATTTAGCTGCAATTTAAAGCTGTAGAATTTTTGAACTCTAGAACAGGTCTGATGAACCAATTTTGAGCGACTCTACCCACCAACAAAATGCTGCTTAGTATGATAAGTCTCCTGTGTTATTAACTCAATAATGGTGGAAAATAAAATGTCTAACAGACTGCATTGGACTACAGGTATGTTAGTAAGATCTCAATTAGGATACCACTAACTAAAAAGATAAACCATAAATGTAACCAGTCATTAGGTGAATTATACACAGGATCGGAATACCGAGAATGAGCTACTAAGTGTTTTACACCTGTTGGAACTTGAGGACTCCAAGGACTAGAAAGAGTCTGTGTGTTCCACAATAAGCGTCCCACTGCCTTGTGACTCCCCGAGCAACTGGCGGTGGGCACCGTTGTCACAGTTTGGAGCATGGCTTGAAACAGATTTGAAACAGATCTGTGTATGACCTGATGATCAGATGGCCTACTATGTAGTAACACTGAGGCTTCCACACATGTATCATGAATAGGCCATGATCAATTTTAATTTCCCCTGGAATCATTTATTTCATACTTAAGTGACAAGGACTCCATGAGATGTTGACCAAGGCTACAAAAGTAGTATATGCCTGTGTGTATGTATATATATATATATATATATATATATATATATATATATATATATATATATATAGGACAGGTATACCCTTCCCTGGCACAGTGTTACTCTTGACACAACATCCTCTTTGGTAATGTGCATATGGAAATGATCAGAAATTTACACTGGCCAATGGGAGCAGTAGGACAGAGTAGCACAGCCCATCTTCAACACAACAATTTTTTGGAATGTGTTCATCAAGATAACACCTTCCCTGCTGCCTAAAATAAAGGCTAATTAACATGATATTCTCTGTATGCAGATTATCTTTTATAAAATGCCAATACCTCAATATAATTACTGCATTACAATACTAAAAATAAGAATAAAGTTATATTTACGAACCCACCTGGCATGCTCTAAGATTTGAACAATGGACAGTTTTGGATGAGAAGGGTTGTCCAGCACGATAAACCCCTATTTTTAATGACCTGACTCCCCCATCTCATCCTTGGCAAAAGAGGACCCAACTGCCCAAACATGAATTGGTCGATAACTTCTGTCACGGCAATAATGCTGGGCGGAAGATATCTCTACTGGAGAAAGACAACCAGTCTCATGAGACTTAGAGCGCCTCGGCTTGCTTTGCAGGGTTTGTCCTCTCCGGGGACTGGGAGCAGCTATCCTCTCCCTCTTTTAGACAAATTTTAGACAAATACACAGGCAAAACTGTGTGCACTACTGTTAGGTGCACGCAGTTCTCCTTTCACAAGCAGTACAGTGTGAAGCAGGACATACCTCCCAACTCTCCTTGCAGTCAGACCCAATCCTGACTAAGCAAGACAGTCACCCAAATTTAGGACTGTCCCACCAGATTCAGGACAGTTGGCAGACTGTTCTGCTCTCTCCTATCTAGTCACTTTCACCACCTGTGGTTGCTGGTGTCTTTAGATCGGTTGCTGCTTGTCTGGATCCTGGAATGTTGGAGGTCCTATATGGAAAAAAAATGGATAAATGAAATTTAGAAATCTTCAACCAGCCCGGCATTAAATCAACAGCACCCACGTTTAATAAATAGGCCTCTCTCCAGCCCCAACATTAAAATAATAATAGTCATATATGATTAATAGATCTATTGCATTGGCTTCGAACAGTCTAGTGCAGGCTTCTATAATTGTGGTTTCTACAATGCAGCACTATAATACAGACAAATCAAATCTCCTATGATAAGAATGCAGTAACAAATAGGTAATGATTTTTACATAGTACATACATTGTGTGTGTGGGGGGGGGTGGGGGGAGGGCTGGAGATTTTAAATGATCAGAAATTACTTATACTAATTAAAACAAAGTATTAAAGTTTAAAAAGCATTCATGAATTCATTATGGAGCAGTGTGGCTTTTTTATCATGTCTTTATAGCTGCAAGCAATTTTTCAGTAACTTGAATAGATAAAAACATTTTTTGATTTATGCATAAATGATACAAAATGGATTTCATATTAGCAAAGCGACTCAATTAATTTTAATTAAAATGTAAATAAGAACATCTAGAACCAAAACACTCCACACTACATTTTCTTAGGACGTCAAACTGTCTGGAACTGTTTAAATACCTCTGTGAATCAAGGCCACAGGAAGTAGAAGAGAGAGGCATTTTAAATCTTTCAAACATGCATGAATATTTTTAAAGAGCAATCCTTTCTTTAATTCTACAGTAATGTAATGAATGCAAGTTTAGCTATACATGTTATTAACCCTTTCAGTAGACAAAATCGCCTTGCCTACTGGAGCAAAGATGGCAACCTGTGACTCTTCAACTGTTGTGGAACGCCAAGGCTCATCCTGGACCGGTCTTAGCAGGACTGAACCAAGACATGGGCGTACCGAGCTGTTGCCTGGAGGGGGCTGGGTTGAGTGGCTCAGGCATTGCTGTGCTTCCTGGCAACCAGCCTCACCCTTCAGAACAGCCAGCCTGAGACATTTGTTCCTTCCCTCCATCTTCTCATCCTCTCTCCTCCCTCCCAACCTCCATGCCCGTGGCGACTTCACTGCTGCACCACTCCCGTGTGGCAGACTCTGCCTCCCAATAATAGGTAGAGCAGGACTGTCTGACAACTATCTCAATTTTGGAGACTTTATGATCTGTCAACACTTTGTCCTGCAGGGGCAGTCCGGAGGTGTGTCCCGATCAGGGCCGGACTGGAACTAAAAATTAGCCCTAGCATTTAAAGCACACTGGCCAACCTCTGTTGGGTATGGCCACATTGTGTCTGGGGTGTGGTGAACATTATAATAAAAAATTAAATCTATCACACCCTCCCCAGCCACATCATGCCACCCCCCAAGGTACATTATGACACCCCCAGTCCACTGTACTTATCTATGCTTCTGGTGGTCCTGACATCCATCAGTATTAGGAACCCCTCAGCCAGTAAAGCAAAACCTGGAGTCTGCTCCGAACGTCTGGTGTTCACTGTTGCCCCTAGTGGTGGGGACAGGCTTGGCTGCAGACAAACAGAGGGTTATGAAATGTGCACTGGCTGGGGAGAACCCAGGAATAGAGTTACCGAGGCCGTAGAGTAGGAAGTGCAGGAGGGAGACAGGAAAGACTGATAGATCACTCGTGGCCACTAATAAATAAAGGAACAGTTGATGGAGAGGTTCCCCGATACACAGCAGCTTCTGTACCGGTGCATGTACAGAAAGGAATGGAACTTGCAGTGAGAGGTATAGATGATGGAACTGAACGTAGGCAGTTGCCAGGGGTAACTACAACCCACAGTAACTGTGAGAGTCCGGAGATTGGAGGGAAACAGTTCCTAGGCGGTTGTCAGGGGTAACTACAACCCACAGTACCTGTGAGAGTCCGGAGATTGGAGGGAAACAGTTCCTAGGCGGTTGTCAGGGGTAACTACAACCCACAGTACCTGTGAGAGTCCGGAGATTGAAGGGAAACAGTTCCTAGGTGGTTGCCAGGGGTAACTACAACCTGCAGTACCGCTGATAGTCCGGAGATTAGAGGGGAACAGTTCCTAGGTGGGTGCCAGGGATAACTACAACCCACTGTACCGGTGATAGTGTGGAGATTGAAATCAGTTATGGTTCATTTGATCGCTCCACTCGTTTCTTGGATAACTGGGGTAATTCTACAGCTAATACATGGACAGAGTGACACAGGTGGTCATTTACAAGGAGACTCTCAAAGGTGGGAAAGGGATCCCGGATATCCCCACCATGCTGCGCGCCTTCTTTGTCTGCAACTGCATCCGCAGAACCGCTGGGAAGTCAATGTCTCGCTTTTTCCTCCTGCCTCTTTAGAGGACCCTTGGTTGGGACATGTGGGACAGCTCCTTCCCTTACAACTGGACCACACCTTGGTTTTACCTGGATGTTGGACAATTTGTGAGGCAGCACCATCTGGAAGGACTTAAACCAGACTTGTGGAAGCCAAAAACTGTCCACAAGCTCATCAGAGCTAAAGACATTATGGAGTCTGTTCCAGGGCTCCCTGCTGCAACAACAAAACACGTGTGGGAGAATGTGGCCTCTAAGAGGCTGACTAATAGACACAAAGACATTGTATGGATGGCTATCCAGGGATGTCTGCCTCTCAGGACATTCATGCACTCCCGGAACCTGTGCCGATATGTCCACTGCCCCTTCTGCATCACCAGAAGGGAAACTGCACAGCATATTTTTTGGGACTGCCCCACTGCACAGGCACTGTTGGATGCCTTGGAACAAGAACATAAGGACAGTGTTCCCAGAACTTGCCTTTCATACCATTCAGTATTTTATGGATTATTTCCTGGGACCCACATCATTGGGGCAATCTAGGAGGCCTGGAACTTAATGAACTGCTTTAAGGACGCTATTTGGCTTGCCAGGAATCGCCTCATCTTGAAAAGGGAGAAGATGACCATCCAGGACTGTCGCAGGATGATCCACAGCCTACTAAGAGACTATATCACCATTGACAGTCCTGAGGAAAAGGAAGATGATTAATTTTCTGTCTCCCTCTTCTCCTTCTCCTCCTATGTGTCTGTTTATTCAATATAACACTGTTGAAGACAAATTCAGAAGACAAGCCTGCTAGCCCTCCTATTTGTATTTCAGCAATGCCAGTTAGCAATGGAGCTCTTGTCTTTGGGTGTATATAACACCCTGCAGTTTTTGGTGCAAGATCAGAAGACAAGCCTGCTAGCCCTCTTGGGCCTGATTCATCAAGGTACGCAAACGCATACGCATCTGCTAAACGGGACTTGAGCTATGTAAAACACCACATACGCAGCGCAAACAGAGCAGATACGGCACTCAAAGTCAACTCAATCACAAACTCCAACGCAAATATAACGGTTTGCATCACTCAAAGTATGAAACACAGATGCGTATGTGTTTGCGTACCTTGATGAATCAGGCTCCTTATTTGTATTTCAGCAATGACTCTTAGCAATGGAGCACACCTCTTAGTCTGTTAACTATATAGCGCAGTAGAACTTGACTGCAAATTCAGAAGACAAGCCTGCTAGCCCTTCTATTTGTATTTCAGCAATCACTCTTAGCAATGGAGCACTCCTCTTAGTCTGTTACCTATATAACACTTCTGAATTTGCTTCAGAAGAAAAGCCTGCAAGGACTAATATTTGCATTTCAGCAATGAGAATTAGCAATGCAGCTCTCCTTTTTGTGTTACCTATATAACACACTTTTGAGTCAGAATAACAAGGTCTTGCATCATCATGACTGACCTTACAAGAAGATGCCCCACTGATAGTTGCAGAACTAGCACTCATAGAGAAAGGCGAAGGCCTGATTCTTTCGTTGCCACTGCGTGTGTAGAATGGCATGTTGGCAATTTTATTTTTTTCGGCACTTAACTATGCCTTGATTACAGGTGTTTTTTTCTTGATCAACGTAAACGTGTTTTTTTAAATTTTTGTTTGCCAGACTTAAAAAGACAATGTACTTTTACATAGGCTTTACCAGATGACGAACAGGGATTACTGTCAGACAGTAACTGACAGCTAGTTATGAACGGGAGAGTTAATGCGGTCGGCGTAAAAGCACATACATTTGGTATGTGCTTTTACATCACATGTTTACATGGTCCTGCACATTGCGGCTTCCAAAAGGGGATGGAACTCGTACATCATTTGGACTCATTGATATGAATGGATACTGGCTAAGATCGGCCACCTCTCCAAGTTTGTACTGTGTGAATATAGCTTTCTATCAAGTTGATTAAAACACATTAGTGAAGATAAGGTTTGATTGAATTATTTTAATAATGTGAATAGATGAAAATGACACCAGACTGTTTAGGAAGCCATTAGTTAGCGGGACTGAGACAGAGCAGGGTGTGACAATGACGGCGGTCTCTCTGGTCTGGGATTCAGGAGCTGGCTGATTTTGGTTACTCTCCAGCCCTCCCTCCGACATCCGCAGAGAGAGGAGGGCCTGGTGCAGTTGCTGGCTGACAGCTGGTTAGCTACAGGAGAGGCAATGCAGGGGGAGGGGGGGGAGGGGGCGCCACCCGCAGAGAGAGGGGGGCCCGGTGCAGTTGCTGGCTGACAGCTGGTTAGCTACAGGAGAGGCAATGCAGGGGGAGGGGGGCGAGGGGGCACCACCCGCAGAGAGAGGGGGGCCCGGTGCAGTTGCTGGCTGACAGCTGGTTAGCTACAGGAGAGGCAATGCAGGGGGAGGGGGGGAGGGGGCACCACCCGCAGAGAGAGGGGGGCCCGGTGCAGTTGCTGGCTGACAGCTGGTTAGCTACAGGAGAGGCAATGCAGGGGGAGGGGGGGAGGGGGCACCACCCGCAGAGAGAGGGGGGCCTGGTGCAGTTGCTGGCTGACAGCTGGTTAGCTACAGGAGAGGCAATGCAAGGGGAGGGGGGGAGGGGGCGGCACCCGCAGAGAGAGCGGGGTCTGGTGCAGTTGCTGTCAGTTAGTAACTGACAGCTGGTTAGCTACAGGAGAGGCAATGCAGGGGGAGGGGGGGGAGGGGGCGCCACCCGCAGAGAGAGGAGGGCCCGGTGCAGTTGCTGGCTGACAGCTGGTTAGCTACAGGAGAGGCAATGCAGGGGGAGGGGGGGAGGGGGCGCCACCCGCAGAGAAAGGGGGGTCTGGTGCAGTTGCTGGCTGACAGCTGGTTAGCTACAGGAGAGGCAATGCAGGGGGAGGGGGGGGGAGGGGGCGCCACCCGCAGAGAGAGGGGGGCCCGGTGCAGTTGCTGGCTGACAGCTGGTTAGCTACAGGAGAGGCAATGCAGGGGGAGGGGGGGGGGAGGGGGCGCCACCCGCAGAGAAAGGGGGGTCTGGTGCAGTTGCTGTCAGTTAGTAACTGACAGCTGGTTAGCTACAGGAGAGGTAATGCAGGAGAGCCCGCCACCCGCGGAGAGAGGGGGGCCTGATGCGGTTGCTGTCAGACAGCAACTGACAGCAGATGTAGTCATACGGGCGGCGGGGGGGCCTCAGAGAGAGTGGGGCCCGGGGTACGTGCCCCCTGTGCCCCCTCCTTAATCCGGCTATGTATGTCCCTCTATAGAGCCCAATCTCCACGGCAGCCAGCACTACTCTCCAGAACTAGCACGACATTCAGAGGGTCTATTTATCAAACGGAGAAAAGCTTTATAACACATTTTTGTGGGAGATGAGTCTTCTCCTTCTATGTCATGGAATTAACAATAGCGATAGCACTGCTATCATCAGAGGCAGCTCCCACCGGTGATAAGATGTGCCGGCTTTCTCCGGCGATAGCCTTCCCAATGCAGGAGGTAGCAGGAGATATTCAAGGAAAAAAAATGCTTTATTTTTCAAGTATAGTCTACTCTACGCTCCTGGCCTGTGTCACCAGGCAGCTGAGCATCGCTCAGGCTATATTTAGGCATGTTTACTTTAGAAAAGAGGCGTCTAAGGGGAGATATGATTACTATGTACAAATACATTAGGGGTCAGTACGGAGAGCTTTCATGGGAACTTTTTACCCCAAGGACCATACACAGGACACGTGGTCATCACCTAAGGTTAGAGGAGAGGAAATTTCACAACAAGCAAAGGAATGGGGTTCTTTACAGTAAGGGCAGTCAAGATATGGAATTCATTGCCAGGGAAGGTTGTGATGGCAGATTCAATAGATATGTTTAAGAAAGGGTTAGACAAATTTTTAGCGGAAAGGTGTATCCTGGAATACGACCGTTAATTTAAAATAAAGGATAGTAGTGGATATAGGGTAAAAATTGGATTGCAATATTGAGTCTGGGGGGATTTTGAAAATTGAAACAGATTGGCGGTTGCTTACTCTGGATTAATTTCAAATATAAGTGCAGGATCGCAGGAGATCCAAAATAGGTTGAACTTGATGGACTGGTGTCTTTTTTCAACCTCATCAACTATGTTACTATGTTACTATATTTTATTAGTATATCATGGTGATGGGAGCTTTTTTATTTCTGAGATCGAACCAGTGCAATTCTCACTTCAGAATATAATCTGTCATGCAAGTTCCAGTTCAGATTATATACAGTCTTTACACAGCGTGCCTGTAGTGTCTGCAATAGACAGCAAGAGGAATGGGAGTTATGTTTGGCTAGGGTTAGAGCACCTATCAGTCATTATCTCCAGCTCAGCCTCACGTCCTCGGTTTACAAGTGGGAGAGGACAGGCAAACTGCATGCAATCAGATCATCAGCATGTTTACAGCAGCACAGATTATTTCAGCAAATGAGAACTGTGATGTAAGCCACATACTGAGAATTTAATAGGATCAGGCTCCTGTAAATCTATTGAGGAAAGTCTGTAAAGATCTAACATGAAACTTGTTTTTATTTTATTACTTTGGGGTTTTTTTGCAACAGGGTGAAGCCGAATGTTGATGATGCTGTGCCCCAGGTAGGTCAGTCTACAATCTGCTAGTGGCAAAGTGTATCTACATCTGGTTTCAGATGCAGAAGACTGTTAGAGGTTGCTACTAATCAGTGTTTACAATACTTACCCAAAAGAAGTCACTGGTTTCAGATCAGTCTTTTCTATTTTTAATTGAATGGAAATAAAGACATTTATGTGATCACATGTTGAGGCACTTTAATGGACACATACTATGGATAAATGGGTAGCAGTAATATTCACATAACTCCCTACTTTCCCTATTTTGGTGGGATGCCCCGATTTTCAGCGAACAAAAGGGGTGGGGCTTAATGGGAACGTGGGTAGGTTTTTGACTAAATATAGCCATATGTGGGGGTTGTTTGATGCAACTGGGCGGGGTTTGGCAGGGGCGGGGCTTGTTTAGTCCTGTTTTTGGTATAAAAGTATTTTATATTTTCCCATACAAAGATGATGGACATATATGTTCATCTGATGGGCGTTCATCGGATGTTGGTGCCAGAGATGGTCAGACAATGGGCGCATCTAAAAGTGTATGTGTTCATCATCTGTATGTGCTGAAGGATCCTGGACATGTGAGTACTGTAACACCAGACCTTTCAGATGTGGCCAGGTACATGTATGTAAGTGTGTGGATAAATCTGACAGAGATCTGGCTTCTCGGCACTTGGGCGCAGGAGTGTCTAAGGACTATGGTTACTGTGAAGATACGTGGTTCCCAAATGACTCAGACACGGTATTAGGGGAAAAAATAGAAGGATGATTTATTCTGTAGAACAGGATTAAATACAACACGGCTCCTTAACGATAGCAGGTCCAACAAGTGAGGAAATCAGTTCAAATAAATCCAGTGAGATATGTTCCACAGCATATCTCTGGCAGAGCATCACCTCTTGGCCAAAAGTTAGTCACACATGTGTTCAGCTCTCTCTTTCTCTCTCTTTTATCACCTCCTAATCCTGCCTTGGGATCTGCCTGCCCAGGGGAGTTGCAAAAGGTCTTGATTGGTGGGCTACTTATACTATCCAGCCCCCTCTCCCCTACCTTACCAGGTGTCCTCCTTCAGGTGACCCCTACTGGGTCCGGCTCCTGGCTGTCTGTAGAGCTCACTAGTGGACAATAGGGAGCAAACAGAAATAACAATGATAGCTAATTCACTCAACTCCTGAGTGTTCCCTCTGGAGGTGGAATTTAACCCCTGAAGTACTTTATGTTATAGTTACCTCACTGGTACTTCCTGATAACAACATGGCTGAAACGTGCAGTTCAGGTATGGATTAGATTAAGGGGTTGTAACATCATACACCATGCCCGTCCCTTTACAGTTACCTTAAGGTTCTTATTAGTTTATTAAACAACTGAGATTTACAATATCGAGCTTCTCTTCTGACCCATCTGTCTGATGTGTCCTTTGTTTGCTCTGATGCAATCCTGCATTATAGACAAACTCTTTTGGTTCTGAAAGATTTGTCTGTCTAAATTCATCATCATTATCTGCATTGTGTATTTGTGTCATTTAGTGCGTTGTAATGTTTACAGTTGTGCGTAGCATGATGTGTTCCATATGAATTTGTATGTAACAGTCTGCTGAGGATAATAAGCATTCAAACATTCCAACTCACCTAAATTGGTCATATGGCCGTGGCCCGGACATTTGGGCAGTCAGTACACCCACCGCTCAGTGCTGCTCTGCCAAGCCCACGGGCCCAGGTTCCAGTTGCTGCAAGGTTGGGAGAAATTAGAATGTGATATTATTAGTGTCATTGTTTGGCCAGGTGAAAATTCTGAGACCTAGAACAGGAACTAGTAATAGGAGACTAAACTTGCATTTATTGAAAGCAAGGGGCAAAGACTGATGACCAATCCCCCATATTCAGCTTGAATAAAAATAAAACCCTATTATATATTTAGCGGCTTGCTAAAGGCGAAGATCTCTCTCGCGACTTGTTCTAACAGCTCCTCTATGTTTCCAGTGGGAGCCATTACACTCCTTAATTCATATAATTATAGTTTATCTTCAGTACTCATTTTAATTATTGTAAATTTGTGTACACTGCACACATTTATGCATATGTCCCAATTTCAGGGGACAGTCTCCAACTGAGGTGACTGTCCCGTCATCCCTCAAGTCGCCTCGTTTGTTTGCAGCTCATCAGTGTTTTTATAGGCGGCAGTGAGTTTGGGGACGGCATAGGAATTTGGAAGCGCTGGCCACACCCCCAAAATTTTGCAACTAAATTTGTCCCGTCTACTTCAGGGCAATGTTAGGAGATGTGATTTATGAAGAGCAAAATGGACAGGTGTTGTCAAACTACAAACCCCAGCATGATTTTCTAGCCGATGGCTGACAACAAGGGATGCTGGGACTTCTAGTTTCACCTGGAGAGCCACAGGTTGGCGAGGCCTGCACTATACAATGACTCGTGAATATTCATACATACTAGTAACTTACAATTTCAGTGTGACAGTTGCATTAATCCATTTTTATGTGCATTTGTTGCCATCTAGTGGAATAAGTGAAGTAGTGCAGTGGGTACTAGAAGATATATTGCAAGCATTGCACCACATTTAACTTAATGTACATCTGCTAGGATTGCATAATACAGACAAAACAGACAAAGATGATATAGCCAAACACCACAATGAAGAAAGAAATCAGTAAAATAGCTCATATCATCCCTATAATTACTGCAAGAGTGTCTGCAATTCTAGTGAATAAATGATCAAATGAATCATCATCATCATCAACATTTATTTATATAGCGCCAGCAGATTCCGTAGCGCTTTACGATTGGGAACAAACGTTAATAAAACAATACTGGGTAATACATACAGACAGAGAGGTAAGAGGGCCCTGCTCACAAGCTTACAATCTATAGGATCATAGTAAAATTAGCATTTCTTTATTAGCCTAGCACCAGCCTCACAGCTGCTTTCTCTGATTGCTTCTCAGCTACTAGCCAGAGGAGCTTGCATTCCATTTAAACTCTGGTTCAAATATATATTTTCAATAATGTACATTTGATAATGTGCATCTGAACTTGTATTTGTTTCTGTTTACTAATATCCTGTTTTGTTTTATTTTGCTTTATTTATTTATTTATTTTCCCCCATTCCCCCACTCCCTCCTTCCAATATCTGAATGCAGTTCAACCAAGTTGCATTATTACATAGACTTGTAATCAGTAACCAATATGAAGCTAATGGTGCACAGTGGGCCTGATTAATATTTGAACGTATGGCCATTTGCTTGTCATATCTCGCATGAAAAGCCCTGTGCATGCTCAGAAACAGACCATACACCAATAAGCGCAACTAAATGTAATTCATGTCCGAACGCAAACGACACTTATGACTTGATAGCGGGAACAGGGAGGGAAGAGGCGGATGAACGTAGGTAATGTACAGTAAGGGCGTGCCGAGGGCGTACGATGCATTTGTGGCCGATCCAAGTCCAGGATTTCTCGTAAGTCTCTGTGGTTTCAGCCGTATTATTTTAACCCACTACAGGGCAGGTCTACGTGCCGACTGATATCGAAGACTGACACGTCATAGTCTTTGTTTTAAAAACTACACACATGTGTGCCACTAACTCACGCAGAATATTTATATGCAAGCAAGATAGACTATAACAAGGCACTGCATGTACAATATGCATTAAACAGATCCTTATGTATTCAATGTAAAAAAATAAATACATTAAAATCAATATTTTTATTAATGATTATACTGTTAATTTATTTTACAAATATATATTTTTTAATGCGTTCTGACGTTATATTGCACATACGCTTGTGCGTATACTCCAGACTGCTGTGTGTGTCTACATACTGAGCAATAGGGTGCAGGCAGAGCGTACTTACTCCTAGGTTCAAATTTAAACGCTTCTACGCTCACGTTCTGTGCTCTAGTTTTAAACTTCAATCATTGTCATTCCATATGTGACTGTTCACGCTACTGGGGAGATTTCTAATCAGCGGATACCGGAAGCGGAGAAGGTAATGGCTGTGAGGTACTCATAGAACCATAGAATTTGACAGCAGTTAAGAACCATGTGGCCCCGATAGTATGCCCATTTAATTCCTAGAAACCTCAGATACTATTTGATCCTTAACTTTTTCATATTTAGTAATGCTTTATATCTATCCCAAGCATGTTTAAATCACTCTACCGTGGTACTTTCACCTATATACTAACCTTCCAGTAAAGTATTTCTTCCTCAAATTTCCCATAAGCCTGCTAACCTCCAAGTGTGGCAGATTCCCTTGTGACAAGATTAGCTTACTGTTGGGGAGGAGGGTATAGATTGTTTGGGCGTTTTGCTTGCTGTCAGTATCCGGCATTACTTGATCACATCTACTGCTGCTGCTTGGCCACCAGACACCGACTGTGAGTGTCCACTGCACACTACTGCGGTCCCCAAGTTGTAGCAGAATAGTTGGTGCTATCACTGGTTCCTTTTTCGGCACTTGGAACTGCTTCTGGGTGCTGTGTGTAACTGCTGCAGCACCTCTTTGCCGGTTACACTGGTGGGATCCTCCTGACAATTTACTTGGATCAGAACTGCTGGATAATGGGAAGAGTATTGCTCAAGACAAGAGGTTGAACACAGAACCGCTGAGGAATGATTAAGAATGTTAGGTGTAGCCTGCAGAGATAACAGGAATACAGCAGGTATGTTTCTCACAGTAATAGTGATGTCTACACAGAGCTCAGCGCTGCCTTCTCCCTTTACCAGCAGTCCAATCACCCCCGGGTCTCACACTACCACCAGGGCAACTACTTTTATTATTTTTCTATCTATAACCATTCAAACATCTTTAAATGTGTTTTATGAATGCGCTCTGCACCAGACATTGCATATGTATTATACACACAAGGCATCAAAGCGCCAGACTTTCGGTTAAAACAGTGCAGCTTGTGGATGGGGGAATGAGGTGGTCCACAACAATACTCTGGTTTAATACACTGGCCACTCTACACCTCCAGGTCCTGGCACAGGAAAGCCACAAGTCCCCCATCAGAGGCATCCCTTTGGAGAACAAACTGTTGTGTGATATTTGGGGATGGAAGGACACAGTGTATCTGTTCCATCTTACAAAGCACAATCTGACACTATGATCCAAAGCATAAAATGCTGTTAGGTGCCAAGTTGCTTTAACAAATTTGTTAGCGGTCTGCAACAATGAAAAATTAGGTATAAACCTTCTATAATATTCACCCAAGAATGAGCGCACCTCCTTAGAATGAGCGCACATCCTAAGAATGAGAGCACCTCCTAAGAATGAGAGCACCTCTTAAGAATGAGAGCAACTCATTAGAATGAGCGCACCTCCTAAGAATGAGAGCACCACCTAAGAATGAGAGCACCTCCTAAGAATGAGAGCACCTCCTTAGAATGAGCGCACCTCCTAAAAATGAGAGCACCTCCTAAGAATGAGAGCACCACCTAAGAATCAGAGCACCTCCTTTGAATGAGCGCACCTCCTAAGAATGAGAGCACCACCTAAGAATGAGAGCACCACCTAAGAATGAGAGCACCTCCTTTGAATGAGCGCACCTCCTAAGAATGAGAGCACCTGTCACGGGCACTAGGAGTTTTACCCAGAATTCACCAGGTGTAGCTACACTTACCAAAAGTGCGGACCTCTGGGTAGTGTGGTGAATCAGTGGAACCATACAGTAGAATAGAGGAAAGGAATGTCAATAGTATAAATGCTGAGTCTTGGCACCGTGGAACTGTGATGGTACAGCAGTTTAGTAAACAGGATAAAATGAGGAAAGAGTCCAAGTGCCTTAGCACGCAGGTAGCATATAGCAGGCAAGTACTTGATAACTGTATAACGTAGGCAAAGACCGTTCAACAAGATAGTAGAAGAGTCAGCGACTTGTAGCTACAATACAGAGGCACTTGTAGACTTTAGTCCAGCTAATAGGTACCATACAGAGTAGTAGCTATATCACAAGGAAACATGAATGGTCTACAGCTGGAAAGTTTCACCACGGATATGTAGAGAAGACTTGTCCAGAGCAGGTGTGTAACAGAATAGCGTGAGTGGTCTGCAATTGGCAAGTTGTACCACTGATGTAAAGGGAAGACTTGTCCAGGTGCAGGCATGTAACGGAGCAACGTGAGTGGTCCGCAATAGGCAAGTTGTACCACTGATGTATAGAAGAGACTTGTCCAGGAGCAGGCAGGTAACGGAGGTAGCGAGAGTAGTCTGCAGCTGGTAAGTTCTACTACCGATGTGGAGAGCAGACTTGTCCAGAAGCAAACAGATAACACGAGCAGAAACAGGAAACACCTCAGAGTCTCAAGGAATGAGAACCAAGAACAGGCAAAGTTAATAGGGCAACAGGTGCCTTAAGTACTGTGAGGTGATTAATTAACCAATGAGACTAGAGGCGAGGTATTAACAGTTCAGGGTTTCTGCACATGCGCAATCTTAGTCAAGATGGCGGACGCCCGCAGCTCAGGAGAGGCGCCGGCAGTAGCTAGAGAGACCCATGTCCCAACCTAGAGGCACTAACAGTACGGTGAGTGACAGCACCTCCTTAGAATGAGAGCACCTCCTTAGAATGAGCGCACCTCCTAAGAATAAGAGCACCTCCTCAGAATGAGCGCACCTCCTAAGAATGAGAGCACCTCCTAAGAATGAGAGCACCACCTAAGAATGAGAGCACCACCTAAGAATGAGAGCACCTCCTAAGAATGAGAGCACCACCTAAGAATGAGAGCACCTCCTTTGAATGAGCGCACCTCCTAAGAATGAGAGCACCTGTCACTGGCACTAGGAGTTTTACCCAGAATTCACCAGGTGTAGCTACACTTACCAAAAGTGCGGACCTCTGGGTAGTGTGGTGAATCAGTGGAACCATACAGTAGAATAGAGGAAAGGAATGTCAATAGTATAAATGCTGAGTCTTGGCACCGTGGAACTGTGATGGTACAGCAGTTTAGTAAACAGGATAAAATGAGGAAAGAGTCCAAGTGCCTTAGCACGCAGGTAGCATATAGCAGGCAAGTACTTGATAACTGGATAACGTAGGCAAAGACCGTTCAACAAGATAGTAGAAGAGTCAGCGACTTGTAGCTACAATACAGAGGCACTTGTAGACTTTAGTCCAGCTAATAGGTACCATACAGAGTAGTAGATATATCACAAGGAAACATGAATGGTCTACAGCTGGAAAGTTTCACCACGGATATGTAGAGAAGACTTGTCCAGAGCAGGTGTGTAACAGAATAGCGTGAGTGGTCTGCAATTGGCAAGTTGTACCACTGATGTAAAGGGAAGACTTGTCCAGGTGCAGGCATGTAACGGAGCAACGTGAGTGGTCCGCAATAGGCAAGTTGTACCACTGATGTATAGAGGAGACTTGTCCAGGAGCAGGCAGGTAACAGAGGTAGCGAGAGTAGTCTGCAGCTGGTAAGTTCTACTACCGATGTGGAGAGGAGACTTGCCCCGGAGCAGGCAGGTAACGGAGGTAGCGAGAGTAGTCTGCAGCGGGTAAGTTCCACTACCGATGTGGAGAGGAGACTTGTCCAGGAGCAGGCAGGTAACGGAGGTAGCGAGAGTAGTCTGCAGCGGGTAAGTTCTACTACCGATGTGGAGAGGAGACTTGTCCAGAAGCAAACAGATAACACAAGCAGAAACAGGAAACACCTCAGAGTCTCAAGGAATGAGAACCAAGAACAGGCAAAGTTAATAGGGCAACAGGTGCCTTAAGTACTGTGAGGTGATTAATTAACCAATGAGACTAGAGGCGAGGTATTAACAGTTCAGGGTTTCTGCACATGCGCAATCTTAGTCAAGTTGGCGGACGCCCGCAGCTCAGGAGAGGCGCCGGCAGTAGCTAGAGAGACCCATGTCCCAACCTAGAGGCACTAACAGTACGGTGAGTGACAGCACCTCCTTAGAATGAGAGCACCTCCTTAGAATGAGCGCACCTCCTAAGAATAAGAGCACCTCCTCAGAATGAGCGCACCTCCTAAGAATGAGAGCACCTCCTAAGAATGAGAGCACCACCTAAGAATGAGAGCACCACCTAAGAATGAGAGCACCACCTAAGAATGAGAGCACCTCCTTAGAATGAGAGCACCACCTAAGAATGAGAGCACCACCTAAGAATGAGAACACCTCCTTAGAATGAGAGCACCACCTAAGAATAAGAGCACCACCTAAGAATGAGAGCACCACCTAAGAATGAGAGCACCTCCTCAGATTGAGCGCACCTCCTAAGAATGAGAGCACCACCTAAGAATGAGAGCACCTCCTCAGAATGAGCGCACCTCCTAAGAATTAGAGCACCACCTAAGAATGAGAGCACCACCTAAGAATGAGAGCACCACCTAAGAATAAGAGCACCACCTAAGAATGAGAACACCTCCTTAGAATGAGAGCACCACCTAAGAATGAGAGCACCACCTAAGAATGAAAGCACCTCCTTAGAATGAGAGCACCTCCTAAGAATGAGAGCACCACCTAATAATGAGAGCACCACCTAAGAATGAGAGCACCTCCTTAGAATGAGAGCACCACCTAAGAATGAGAGCACCACCTAAGAATGAGAACACCTCCTTAGAATGAGAGCACCACCTAAGAATAAGAGCACCACCTAAGAATGAGAGCACCACCTAAGAATGAGAGCACCTCCTAAGAATGAGAGCACCACCTAAGAATGAGAGCACCACCTAAGAATGAGAGCACCACCTAAGAATGAGAGCACCTCCTTAGAATGAGAGCACCACCTAAGAATGAGAGCACCACCTAAGAATAAGAGCACCACCTAAGAATGAGAGCACCTCCTAAGAATGAGAGCACCACCTAAGAATGAGAGCACCTCCTAAGAATGAGAGCACCTCCTCAGAATGAGCGCACCTCCTAAGAATGAGAGCACCTCCTAAGAATGAGAGCACCACCTAAGAATGAGAGCACATCCTCAGAATGAGCGCACCTCTTAAGAATTAGAGCACCTCCTAAGAATGAGAGCACAACCTAAGAATGAGAGCACCACCTAAGAATGAGAGCACCTCCTTAGAATGAGAGCACCACCTAAGAATGAGAGCACCACCTAAGAATGAGAGCACCACCTAAGAATGAGAGCACCTCCTAAGAATGAGAGCACCACCTAAGTATGAGAGCACCTCCTTAGAATGAGAGCACCACCTAAGAATGAGAGCACCACCTAAGAATGAGAGCACCTCCTAAGAATGAGAGCACCACCTAAGAAAGAGAGCACTTCTTAAGAATGAGCGCACCTCCTTAGAATGAGCACCCAACCCTCCTTAGAATGAGCACACTTCCTTAGGGGTTGGGTTTCAATACCCAATGCTGGGAACCCCGACAAGAGTGACAACATTATCTTCAGTACGAATATTGAGGAGCGCGACCTATTGTTCACAGCAACGCTTTACTATACTGATTCCAAGGAAATGCAATTAATGAAGAGGGCGGCAGCATAGAATGACGTACTGTGCATGGCGACAGTAATCTTTCTACAGTTAAGGGGGCAGTTGTAAGAGGCGCCGCCTCTTCAATGTTATTAAGTAAGGCTTACATATTGTAGCCTTAAGGTATTCTCCAACTGCCCCTTTAACTGTAGAAAGATTACTGTCGGCATTAATAGTACGTCATTCTGTGCTGCCGCCCTCTTCATTAATCACATTTCCTCAGAATCAGTAAAGTAAACAGTCGTTGTGAACAATAGGTTGTACGCCGCAATATTCATACTGAAGATGTTGTTGTCACTGTTGTCGGGGTTGCCAGCATTGGGTATTAGACTACCACCATTCCTAAGAATGAGCGTACCTCCTAAGATTGAGCGCACATCTCCTAAGAATGAGAGCACCTTCATAGAATGAGCGCACGCCTCCTTAGAATGAGCACACAACTCCTTAGAATGAGTGCACCTCCTTAGAATGAGCGCATCTCCTTACAATGAGCGCACTTCCTAAGAATGAGCGCACCTCCTTAGAATGAGCGCAATTCCTAAGAATGAGCGCAGCTCCTTAGAATGAGCGCAGCTTCTTAGAATGAGCGCACTTCCTTAGAATGAGCGCAGCTCCTTAGAATGAGCGCACCTCCTAAGAATGAGCTCATCTCCTTAGAATGAGCGCATCTCCTTAGATTGAACGCACCTCTTTAGAATGAGCGCACTTCCTAAGAATGAGCGCACACCTCCTAAGAATTAGAGCACCTTCATAGAATGAGCGCACACCTCCTTAGAATGAGCGCACTTCCTAAGAGTGAACACAGTTCCTAAGAATGAGAGCACCTCCTTAGAATGAGAGCACCTCCTTAGAATGAGAGCACCTCCTTAGAATGAGAGCACCTCCTTAGAATGAGAGCACCACCTAAGAATGAGAGCACCACCTAAGAATGAGAGCACCACCTAAGAATGAGAACACCTCCTTAGAATGAGAGCACCACCTAAGAATAAGAGCACCACCTAAGAATGAGCGCATCTCCTTACAATGAGCGCACTTCCTAAGAATGAGCGCACCTCCTTAGAATGAGCGCAATTCCTAAGAATGAGCGCAGCTCCTTAGAATGAGTGCAGCTTCTTAGAATAAGCGCACTTCCTTAGAATGAGCGCAGCTCCTTAGAATGAGCGCACCTCCTAAGAATGAGCTCATCTCCTTAGAATGAGTGCACCTCCTTAGAATGAGCGCATCTCCTTAGATTGAACGCACCTCTTTAGAATGAGCGCACTTCCTAAGAATGAGCGCACACCTCCTAAGAATTAGAGCACCTTCATAGAATGAGCGCATACCTCCTTAGAATGAGCGCACTTCCTAAGAGTGAACACAGTTCCTAAGAATGAGCGCACCTCCTTAGAATGAGCGCACTTCCTAAGAATGAGCGCAGCTCCTTAGAATGAGCGCACTTCCTTAGAATGAGCGCACCTCCTAAGAATGAACAGATCACCTAAGAATGAGCGCACACCTCCTAAGAATGAGCGCAGCTCCTTAGAATGAGCACACTTCCTTAGAATGAGCGCACACCTCCTAAGAATGAGCGCAGCTCCTTAGAATGAGCGCACTTCCTTAGAATGAGCGCATACCTCCTAAGAATGAGCGCAGCTCCTTAGAATGAGCGCACTTCCTTAGAATGAGCGCATACCTCCTAAGAATGAGCATAGCTCCTTAGAATGAGCGCACTTCCTTAGAATGAGCGCACACCTCCTTAGAATGAGCGCACTTCCTTAGAATGAGCGCACTTCCTTAGAATGAGCGCAGGTCCTAAGAATGAGCGCACCTCCTTAGAATGAGCGCACCTCAGGGCAGTGGGATATCGTTCAAAGCTTGGACTTAATTAGCAGCTTTAGACAGCCGTTTTCCCCAATGAACCTAGATACTTGGTTTCATATTACCCCAGGGAATTTAGACTGTAAGCTCTAATTGGGCAGAGACTGATGTGAGGGAGTTCTCTGTACAGCTCTACGGAATTAGTGGCGCTATATAAATAGCTGATGATGATGATGATGATGATGAGGGATGAGTGAAGTTCTGCATAAAGAAGGAAACAGGCCTGGATGACTTGTGAGTGCACACTCTTACCAGTAGAGGGCAGAATATTCTCAGATTTGGCCATAGCATTGTGAACTGTTAACATGCAAAGCAGATAATAAAACCCGCACTCTGTCAGGAGGACACTGTGTAAAATATTAGCCTTTTATACAAGTTGACGAGGAGTGAAATTCTGCTTTGTCAGTAAACGTTTGCACATTTAGCCAATGGTATTTGAACTTAAGTGGTTCCAGTCCTACACCAAGCACACCGCACAGGATTCTGCAAAATGCAAATTTACAGATACTGAGCCTAATGCTGAGTTAGTTAATGATGTCCATATGCTGAGCTGGAAACATCTCAAGATGTGTCTGGCTCATATGCGCCATGTTTTACGCCAAGTGCACAAATAGCGTATTATGCTTAGGCATAAGTCTATATAAATATTAGTGTAATATAATGTCCTAAACAGAAACGTTTCCTGACATTTGTTTTGCTAGCCTGACACGCATTCAACTGTTCATTGTAAAAATCTAAATTTACATACCTTTATATAGCTCTGCAGCAATGTCTGTAATATTTCTGCTTCCACATATCATGCACTAATGATTATTTGCCAGCATGCTCTGGCAGTCACGGGTATACTGCCACTTGTAGTTCTACAAGTGCCATCATTCCCTAGCTGTTTATGGCTATCATGACTTACTGGGACGAGTAGTGCCACATACAAAAACATTGTCTCCACTATTTTTGCCTATTACCCCAGCACCCACTAGCAGATGGCTGCTTAGATGATGATGGTGACTGGCGTCTCAGCAGCATCATGATACACTTAAAACGCATGACAAGCTTTAAGCAGTTAGACCATATTTGCCCACTCTCCCAAAATATTCGGGAGACTCCCAAATTCCGGTAGGTCTCCCAGACTCCCGGGAGAGCAGGCTATTCTCCCTCATCCTAGTGGAGTGGGCAGGATGGGAGCCTCCATGACAACTTTTGCAGTGAATTACTTCATTTTGGCTCCCCCCAATCCAATTTTGTAATGCAATGGAAAATTTGTGGCACATCCTTCAATGACTCCTGGTAAGTAGCTTAACCCCAGTAATACTGAGTGAGCAACTGTTCAGTAGCCCCCACAATAGCAGGATTCTCTAACCACAATTTATCCACAGGCCTGGCGCTACCATTAGGCAGCTGCCTAGGGTGCAAGGATTTTGGGAGCGCCACAGAAATGTGTTGTTGTATTGTCACACTGCATGATAGTAATGTTCTCTGTTGTAGAACAAATATTCTAGTTTCTTTTCATGTTGAAGTTACATGCAAGATATGTTCTGTCTGTATGCTGATATAACTGCACAGTTTAATATGAAGTTATTATTCCATAGAGAACTTCCCAGTATTTAACTATGGACAGTGTATGAAATAAGCACAATCTGCAACAGACTTAACATAATTGGTGGGAAGAGAATGATGAGGGTGTTAGCCATGATGGCTGGGAGTTAGTTATGAGGGTGAGTTACTGATCTTAATGGCACACTTGCCAACTTTGGCAAGATTGCCTCCAGGAGATCGGGGGTGAGATGGGCCTAAGGAGGGGGGGGGGGGAGACTCATTGAATCACATCATTTGGCTCCACACCCTAAGTTGACATAACATGTTCTGGCCTATAACAGCAGAGCCCAAGATGATGCGCAAATCACGTCATAAGTCCCGCCCCCTGCCGCTTTACTTATCAAATTGCTGGGAACTGAGAGGTTGCTCTGCTCTCCCCCAAAAATTCGGGAGAGTCGGCAACTATACTTAATGTGGTTATTTGGAGAGAGGGTTAATGAATATGAATGAAATAAATTAATGATTTGGGGGTTAATTCATTACAGGGATGATGGAGTTAATGATTATAAAGGGGTTAATGATGTTGAAGAGGTTATTATAATGAGGCCAAAGGATTTAATGATTTTGAAGGAGGGTTAATTAATTATGAGACAGTTAATGATTATAAGGGTGTTCATTTGTAATGTTGAGGGTTAATTAATAGTGGGGAGGTTGATATTGAGGAAGAGGTTATGATGATGGTGATGAAAGATTAAATGAGTTTAGGAGACCAGTGACTGAGTATGGGGGATTGATAAAGGGGTAATGATTCTTATAAGAGGGCTAATTATGAGTATTGGAGACTTACTTATCATGGACTGATATATAACATTTGCAGCCTTATCATCCAGCCAGGAGGAGGTAAGAGATATTTTTATTTTACAAAAATCATGTATGTGAGGCTTATGGAAAATGGGTATTTTGGGGACAGGGTAGTAGGTTGAATTTTTTCCTGTATATCCAACTTTAGGACTGATGGATGTTTGGGGATACATGGCTGTGTCCACGGTGGGATATTTCCCAGGTTACGCATGCTGCCATTTCTCCCCTTGGTGTCAGGACTTATAAAAGGATCAGCCAGCAATGACTGGTAACCTCTAAACCCCGATGGACCAGTCTCTATAAATGCAATAATATATCATTTGACTTCTTTTGATAGATATAACAGGAGCTGCAGATCTTGTTGACAGGTAGGACTGAAATATCATAGGCTATAAATATGAATCTGAAGTTAACTAAAATGTTCATAGAAATAGCAGAAAGCAATTTACACATACCATCCCTAAAGGATTATGGGAGTGGCTCCAACTAGGCTCAGTCTTCAGGTTAAAGTCATAGTTTCAGTTAACAACAGCAGCAACAGAGTTGTCCAAAGAATATGAAAGCTCTGAGAGTAAATGCATAAAGCAATTCATACATCAGAACCCAGCAAGAAATGTCCTAAGCATAGTATGACTAAACATCGTACAGTGCCGGAGTAAGTGATACAAGGCCTACTCCGATACAGGGGTGAACAATTGATATTTGGTACAAATAGGAACGGCTTCATTGAAGCCGGACTGGCCATCTGGCACTTCTGGCAAATGCCAGAAGGGCCGATGGCTAGATGGGCCAGCCCGACACTTCCCCTGGTTTTCTGATGGCTGGCCCCTCCCCAGGAACCAGCCACCTCCGTTGCGCGATGGTCAGGGCTCCTCGCTGTCAGGAGTGTGAGAGAGCCAGGGTGGAAGGAGTGCAGGAAGAGGGGTGAGAGAGCCAGGGGGAAAAGGGGTGCAGGAAGAGGGGTGAGAGAGCCAGGGGGAAAGGGGGTGCTGGAAGAGGGGTGATAGAGCCAGGGGGCAAGAGGGTGCAGGAAGAGGGGTGACAGAGCCAGGGGGGAAGGGAGTGCAGGAAGAGGGGTAAGAGCCAGGGGGAAAAGGGGGTGCTGGAAGAGGTGTGAGAGCCAGGGGGAAGGGGGTGCTGGAAGAGGGGTGAGAGAGCCACGGTGAAAGGGGGTGCTGGAAGAGGGGTGAGAGAGCCAGGGGGAAAGGGGGTGCTGGAAGAGGGGTGAGAGAGCCAGGGGGAAAGTGGGTGCTTGAAGAGAGGTGATGGAGCCAGGGGGAAGGGAGGTGCAGGAAGAGGGGTGATAGAGCCAGGGGGGAAGGGAGTGCTGGAAGAGGGGTGAGAGGGACAAAGGAAAAGATGGTGCAGGGGCATAGCTAAAAGAAAGTGTAAAGGGAGAGACATCTTAAAAATGGGAATGTCAGGGATGCAGCCATCATAAAACACAAGTAGTAATGAAGAATGGAAATGCACAGAGGGGACAAGTTTTAAAAAAAAGAATCAAGCCTTCATACTCCATTCACGTATATTTTCTATACCCCCACTTCTAAATTTCCACTTCGACCACTGCCCTCTGTCCCTGCGCCTGACTGCCTGTGTGAGCTGACAGCTGCTGATCACTCCTCGCCCAGCGCGCCCAATAGGAGAACAGAACACAGGATGCCATAATCAGGTAAGTTCATATATTTTGTGGTGTCCAATGTGTTTTTCACCATCCTTTCTTGAACTGGGGGCACAACTGTGTATCCAATGATGTTTAAAACACTATGTATTGCTCATTATTGCGCTGTAATGTTTCTTGCATATTTATCTGTACAGAGATTTTTAATCAGGAGGAAAAAACGCTGTGATTGTGTCAATATATCTATTTTTGTTTGCATTGTAAATGGGGTATTAAGCTGCTCCTGGGACTCACACTCAGTATCTGATATGCTGTACAAATTTTTATTTGTGAATGAGTTTTTGTCTGGTCACTACTATTGATTTGGGGCACTACTATGGCATACTGTTGTTTGGGGTCACTACTACATGGCATAATGTTATTTGGGGGCACTGTTGTGGCATAATATGATTTGGGGGCACTACTGTATGGTATATGATTTGGGGGCACTACTATGCCATAATATGATTTGTGGGCACTACTGCATGGCCAAATATGAATTGAGGGTAATATTATGTGGCATAATATGACCTGGGGGCACTACGATGTGGCATAATATGAACTGGGGGCACTACGGTGTGGCATAATATGAACTTCTGCCAAAGGCAAGTCTCTCATTGTTGAATATGACGGGAGCCCAAAGAAGTTGCTGTACCGGGGCCCAAAATTCCTCTTGTTGGCCCTGCCTGTGAGTCAATGGGGTAGACGTCTCCAGGTAAATAATCTAAATGTTTCCTATCTAAACAAACTGATGGATCACATCCAATTATCTTTTACCCTCCTCCTTTACCCCCCTTAATTTATATACTGTGTTATTTAAAATGAATAGAAAAGACGCATATCCAATTACAGTAGTAAAAAAAAATATTTTTCTCTGACATTTTGCTGTAGATGGAAATACTTTTAATGCGGCCGTGTGGGTTCAAATGATCGTTCAATAGTTATGTTTTTTCTGATATATTTGTTAGAGTTTTATTTCATGTGGAATGATTCATAAAAAATTCTGCCATTACTATTTAATTGAGGGAAAAGGGTACCTGTTAATTATATGTGTAAGTACTCTGTTGCTGCTAATTTGTGGGAGATTTGAAAATAGCAAAACATTGGTTTTCTACAGTGGCGCCTGTATAATTGGTGGTATTGCTGTAGTATGGGGTGGCGTGGTGGTGGCAATGTTGTAGTGTGTTTGGGGCTTAGTATTGCTAATAAGTAGGAGAGGGTATTGCTGTAATGTGGGGGGTGATGCCGGTTGCTGTAATGTGGGGGGTAATTCTGGTTGCTGTAATGTGGGGGGTGATGCTGGATGCTGTAATGTGGGGGGTGATGCCGGTTGCTGTAATGTGGGGGGTAATTCTGGTTGCTGTAATGTGGGGGGTGATGCTGGATGCTGTAATGTAAGGGGTGATGCTGGTTGCTGTAATGTGGGGGTGATGCTGGTTGCTGTAATGGGGCGGTGATGCTGGATGCTGTAATGTGGGGGGTGATGCTGGTTGCTGTAATGTGGGGGGTGACGATGGTTGCTGTAATGTGGGGGGTGATGTTGGTTGCTGTAATGTGGGGGGTGATGCTGGTTGCTGTAATGTGGGGAAGGGGGGTAATGCTGGTTGCTGTAATGTGGGTGGGTATTAATGTAGTATGAGTGTGTGTGGGGTTATTTACTGCTGTAATTTTGGTACAAATAATGTATTGTCATGGTATTTATTGATTTAATTGGGGTACTAATAATGTAAGTTTGAGGGTCATTAGGAAAAATAAATACCCCCCCACACACACACACTCATACTACATCATGTTGTACTGCACCAGCAACGCACACTACACCAGCATCAGTGTGCAACAATATAGTGCATGAAGCCCACAACAGGTGGGCCTGTGTGCTTTAAATGCCAGGGCTGGTTTTTAGTCCCAATCCGGCCCTGGGCTTCACTATGGACTAGTCAATAACCTGCATGAAGAGACTCACGGAACCCAGAATAGCAGGAGTCCGGACACAGGAGTACAGGTGCCAAATACATAATGGAGTACAGCGCCAAAGCACAACGATGCACACAGCAGGTGACCAGGAAACACAGGAAACAGGTTCAACATCCGCTCTGATCAGAAGTGAGTAGCAATAGTTCATTTAGCATTTAGTATTGCCCATAGATCATACAGTCGTACAACAATAGATATCATCACAGCTGATGATCCCCCCCCTCCCTCCTCCCTGACTGCCTCCGAGTTTGCCTCCTTCTTCTCCTCTAAAATCGAGGCCATCCGACTTGAAATCTCTTTCTCCACTCTCTTCCACCCCTCCCACTCTTCTGTCCTCTCCCCCCAACCACCTTCCCCTCCACTCCTTCCGCCCCACCACCGGTGAGGAAGTCCACTCTCTCATTTCATCCTCCCCCCCATTACCTGTCCCCTGGATCCCATCCCCTCTCACCTTCTTCGCTCCCTTTCCCCCACCACCTGCTCCCACCTCGCTCACCTCTTTAATCTCTCCCTCTCCACTGGCATCTTCCCCTCCTCCTTCAAACATGCTCTCGTTTCCCCCATTCTTAAGAAACCTAATCTCGACCCCACTTCTCTCTCGAACTATCTCCCCATATCTCTTCTCCCCTTTGCCTCCAAAATTTCCCCTGGGGGTCTCCCTGTCTTCCGCTCCCTCCTTCTTGGGCCCCGTCGTTTGCGGATCCTCCCTCCCCCTTTCCCTGCCCAAACTAGCTGTGCATTGAGCTTACTGAGTTACTGTGCTTACTGTTTACTGTACTGTGCTGTCTCCCATTGTGTTGTAATTTGTTTGTCTCTGTACGGCGCTGCGGACGCCTTGTGGCGCCTTATAAGTAAAAATTAATAATAATATTAATAATCTGTGTATTGCAGCTTGAATATTTGAGGTGCTATTTATTTAGTACATATACATTTACAATGGCCAAGCACAAGCCCCATTCAGGTTTCTAGGTCGGATCAACAGCTGCAGATTATATACATATATACACACTGTTCCAAGCTATAATAGCTAGGATTACACATTTATAAACAATGATAAATATCTGAGCTATTTTCTTTAATTAATTTACATTCTCTGTGTTATTTTCATGGGAAACCCTACTTGCAAGTCACTGGGGAGATATCTGTCATTTCATAATCTTTAATCAGAATGGAAAAATAAAAACAAATATGTTATTAGAGTCTGAGAACTAAATAAACACCAAGCTTCCCCTCATCACTTGTTTCCTAGCGCAGAATGCTTGTGATAAACCTAAACACAAATTACAAACATTTGGGTACATTTAACAAGAGTTATTTGAGCCAGGAGAAGAATAAAGAGAGAGATAGCATCAGCGCTGTACTTAAAGCAAGTCATCCATAAATTGAAGTAAACTAATCACCTACGGTCTCTTTAACCCTGTTGCTGCCCGGGGTCCATGACAAATTTGCACCTTAGAAGGACACAGTGTCTCCGGGAATGACGTTTTCATTTTCTACACCACCCTAAAAAATTTACATTGTTATATTTTTAAGGGGGAGAAAATACTTCTTATTTTATTTCTAATCTGAGACTTCTAAAGTTTAGAGGAAATCCAGATGTATGTACTTTACTAGAGATTTGGTCTAGGATTTCACCACAGTAATATCATACTTACCTACTTTCTCTAATCTGTTCCCGGGAGAGGGGCGTGGCTGGAGGGCGGGAGGGGGCGGGGCACAGCAAACTGCATCATTTTGACCCCGCCCGCGTGACGGAAATGGTGTTTTGTCGTGGGGGGCTGGGCCAAAATGACGCGATTCACAGCGATTCGCATCATTTAGTGGTGGCAGTAGCGGGATGCGGGAGATTTGCCAGCTCTCCCGGGAGTCCGTGAGACTGACCCGAATTTCGGGAGTCTCCCGGACATTCCGGGAGAATTGGCAAGTATGAGTAATATATATATATATATATATATATATATATATATATTTGTATTGTCATTTATTTATTTTAAGGGTCATAGCACCATATGAGTGGATCCGTTAGACTATATCCAGATCACCTCTCTCATGCAGGAATCTCAGTGATCACGTCATTGGTGTTTCCTGCCAGTGACATATAGGGGTAGCAATCTATTACTCATCTATCTAGGTATCACTGGGCGTCATGTAGTGGAAGCAGGTGTCAGCTGATGTAGAATCCTGGTCAGCAGGGGAGGGCTGGCAGACTTCAGCCCGGGGGGCAAGCACACAGCACTGGCCCATAAGTAGCGGCCTATCCTAAAAGGGTTGTTTTCACTATAATGTATATTTATCAATATAAAAAAGAGGTTATTTTAGTGTTGCTTAATCCAGCGGTACTTTTATTATTATAAATGTAAATCTTAAATAATGAAAATAAATAATGCAACAAAAAACAAACCTACCTTTATATTGTATGCTATTTATTGTATATGTTCCTCCCTTTTTCACATACCTGTCTGATTATAATGGATTATATTCTGACACCCTGGGAACATCAATACTGTGGCGATCACACTCACACAGTCATTTGTTGCTGCAAGGCTCCTGTAGTCTAGGGGAGGAGCACTGTACACTGTCATTTGAGAAACAAGGTGTAGGCAGTCTATGCAGTCCGCCCATAAGTGGCCATCACATACTGCTGGATTCGACCGCATCACCCATTGACAGAATATACCGCTTGTAGTACATTAATCTGTCAATGGATGACACAGCCATATAAAGTAGTACATGATGCTGCTGACTATGCACGGATTGCATAGGCTCCTGCACCGAGTTTGCCACTGGACCACTAGGTTCTCTCCCTCCACAACGTACCTTTGTGGGAGTAGATGCTGCCTTTCAGTGGTTATGCATCACTGGGGGCTTCTTCTTGCTGGTCTTATGCTCCGTTGCTGCTTGGCTAGATCCTGGAATGTTGGGGTCCTGTTTGGGTAAGAGATAGTTATTATTCACCTTTTGAAAAGTTGAGCAGTGAGTGAAGAATCTAGGCCTCCCTCCCCACAAGCGGACAGACATTAAATCAGTAGCTTTTTCTGTTTAATAAACAGGCCTACTTCCACCCAATCAGCTCCAGAATGTAATTAATAGCATTTAAGTGTAATGTCCATTTTCCTCCATATAGCCCCGACATCAAATTAATAGCACCCATGTTTAATAATTAGGCCTCCTTCCCCCTAACCAGACAACATTAAATTAAAAGCCTCCTTCTCCCCAATCCTCTATAATAAATTAATAACATTTAATAACATTCCCATTTAATAAACAAACATAACCCCCCCATCAGCCCAAACATTAAATTGATACATTTAGCAAACAGACAGATTTAACCCCTCACTATCCCCGACATTAAATTATTAACATTCCCATGTAATACACATGTCTATTTCCCCACCAGTCCCACAATCAAATTACGGGTTACAACTTTCCTCACATTTAATAGAGATTATTATTGCAAATTAATATTTGAATGATTTATTTTTTATATTACTTGTTTTTATAGTATGTATCATACTATAAAAAAAATCATCCCTTCTCTCCACCCTCCTGCCCTCTGAAATCTCCAGCATCCTCTTCTCATCAGTCCCCTCTTGTCTCCTGCCTCCCTTCTCATCAGCCCCCCTCTTCTCATCAGCTACCTCTAGTCTCCAGCCCCCCTTCTCATCAGCCCTCCTCTTCTCATCATCCCCCCTCTAGTCTCCAGCCCCCCTTCTCATCAGCCCCCCTCTTCTCATCATCCCCCTCTAGTCTCCAGCCACCCCTTCTCATCAGCCCTCCTCTTCTCATCAGCTACCTCTAGTCTCCAGCCACCCCTTCTCATCAGCCCTCCTCTTCTCATCAGCTACCTCTAGTCTCCAGCCCCCCCTTCTCATCAGCCCTCCTCTTCTCATCATCCCCCTCTAGTCTCCAGTCCCCCCTTCTCATCAGCCCTCCTCTTCTCATCAACTACCTCTAGTCTCCAGCCACCCCTTCTCATCAGCCCTCCTCTTCTCATCATCCCCCTCTAGTCTCCAGCCCCCCCTTCTCATCAGCCCTCCTCTTCTCATCAGCTACCTCTAGTCTCCAGCCCCCCTTCTCATCAACCCCCCTCTTCTCATCATCCCCCTCTAGTCTCCAGTCCCCCCTTCTAATCAACCCCCCTCTTTTCATAATCCCCCTCTAGTCTCCAGCCCCCCCTTCTCATCAACCCCCTTTTCTCATCAGTCCCTTCTAGTCTCCAGCCCCCCCTTCTCATCAGTCCCCCTCTTCTCATCAGCTACCCCTAGTCTCCAGCCCCCCTTCTCATCAACCCCCCTCTTCTCATCATCCCCCTCTAGTCTCCAGCCCCCCTTATCATCAACCCCCCTCTTCTCATCATCCCCCTCTAGTCTCCAGTCCCCCTTCTCATCAGCCCTCCTCTTCTCATCAGCTACCTCTAGTCTCCAGCCACCCCTTCTCATCAGCCCTCCTCTTCTCATCATTCCCCTCTAGTCTCCAGCCCCCCCTTCTCATCAGCCCTCCTCTTCTCATAATCCCCCTCTAGTCTCCAGCCCCCCCTTCTAATCAACCCCCCTCTTCTCATAATCCCCCTCTAGTCTCCAGCCCCCCTTCTCATCATCCCCCTCTAGTCTCCAGCCCCCCCTTCTCATCAGCCCTCCTCTTCTCATCAGCTACCTCTAGTCTCCAGCCACCCCTTCTCATCAGCCCTCCTCTTCTCATCATCCCCCTCTAGTCTCCAGCCCCCCCTTCTCATCAGCCCTCCTCTTCTCATCAGCTACCTCTAGTCTCCAGCCCCCCTTCTCATCAACCCCCCTCTTCTCATCATCCCCCTCTAGTCTCCAGTCCCCCTTCTAATCAACCCCCCTCTTTTCATAATCCCCCTCTAGTCTCCAGCCCCCCTTCTCATCAGCCCCCGTCTTCTCATAATCCCCCTCTAGTCTCCAGCCCCCCCTTCTCATCAACCCCCCTCTTCTCATCAGTCCCTTCTAGTCTCCAGCCCCCCCTTCTCATCAGTCCCCCTCATCTCATCAGCTACCCCTAGTCTCCAGCCCCCCTTCTCATCAACCCCCCTCTTCTCATGATCCCCCTCTAGTCTCCAGCCCCCCTTCTCATCAGCACTCCTCTTCTCATCAGCTACCTCTAGTCTCCAGCCACCCCTTCTCATCAGCCCTCCTCTTCTCATCAGCTACCTCTAGTCTCCAGCCCCCCTTCTCATCAACCCCCCTCTTCTCATCATCCCCCTCTAGTCTCCAGTCCCCCCTTCTAATCAACCCCCCTCTTCTCATAATCCCCCTCTAGTCTCCAGCCCCCCCTTCTCATCAGCCCCCTCTAGTCTCCAGCCCCCCTTCTCATCAACCCCCCTTCTCATCATCACCCTCTAGTCTCCAGCCCCCCTTCTCATCAACTCCCCTCTTCTCATCAGTCCCTTCTAGTCTCCAGGCCCCCCTTCTCATCAGTCCCCCTCATCTCATCAGCTACCCCTAGTCTCCATCCCCCCTTCTCATCAGCCCCCGTCTTCTCATAATCCCCCTCTAGTCTCCAGCCCCCCCTTCTCATCAACCCCCCTCTTCTCATCAGTCCCTTCTAGTCTCCAGCCCCCCCTTCTCATCAGTCCCCCTCATCTCATCAGCTACCCCTAGTCTCCAGCCCCCCTTCTCATCAACCCCCCTCTTCTCATGATCCCCCTCTAGTCTCTAGCCCCCCTTCTCATCAGCCCTCCTCTTCTCATCAGCTAACTCTAGTCTCCAGCCACCCCTTCTCATCAGCCCTCCTCTTCTCATCATTCCCCTCTAGTCTCCAGCCCCCCCTTCTCATCAGCCCTCCTCTTCTCATCAGCTACCTCTAGTCTCCAGCCCCCCTTCTCATCAACCCCCCTCTTCTCATCATCCCCCTCTAGTCTCCAGTCCCCCCTTCTAATCAACCCCCCTCTTCTCATAATCCCCCTCTAGTCTCCAGCCCCCCCTTCTCATCAGCCCCCTCTAGTCTCCAGCCCCCCTTCTCATCAACCCCCCTTCTCATCATCACCCTCTAGTCTCCAACCCCCCTTCTCATCAGCCCCCCTCTTCTCATCATCCCCCTCTAGTCTCCAGCCCCCCCTTCTCATCAACCCCCCTTTCTCATCAGCCCCCTCTAGTCTCCAGCCCCCCCTTCTCATCAGCCCCCCTTTCTCATCAGCCCCCCCCCCCTTCCCAACAGCCCCCTCTAGTCTCCAGCTCCCATTTCTCATGAGCTCCCCCTTTTTCATCAGCTCCCCCTTCCCCTTCTCACCATTCTACTGTAATTTACTTACCTGAGCTCTCTAGAGATTTTTCCTCCTCCTTCTTCCTGCGTCCGAGCTGGCTTCTCACGTCAAAGCAGCTCCTGTGCTCTGGGTTGCCCCGCACCTACTATACTAACTATTGAAAGAGAGCCGGCGCATCGGCTCTCTCTCACTGCAGCGTCCTGACTTTTTTTTTTCATGTCAGGACGCTGCAGTGAGAGAGAGCCGATGCGCCGGCTCTCTTTAATAGTTAGTAAAGTAGGTGCGGGCGGGCGGGTATGGCGCCCCCCCTACTGACTAGGCGGCCCAAAATGTAACATGGACGACCGCTGCTGGTCAATCACCTCCTAAATGTGAGACAGACGCCGACATAAAGCCTACATGTGTGGCAGTGACAGGGGCCCATGTAGGCTTTATGTCGGCGTCTGTCACAGGACTAAGCATTGTAGAAATTATACTACTGTATATCCTGTCGTCTTATTACCTCCTCCCTCTAGAATGTAAGCTCTCACAGGAATAGTCCTTTCCTCCTCATATCTGCCTCCCTTGTACGACCTTGTTGAACTGTCTGAATCCTCCACTACTTCATGCTATTATTGCTCGCTCATAGCCATCCAAGAAGGCGTTATTATACATAATTGTATTCATGAAAGAGATTTATATCGCACTAGGTGGACCTAATATCTCCTATATACTCGATATATCTCAAATGAAGGGATAATAACCATTATTCATTATTCCAAAATTACAATACACACCTAAAGCATAATATGAAAGTAAGTATGGGGGGAAGGGTAGCAATGTATACTTAGGGCACTCAAGGACCAAAATAAAGTACAATATATACTTTATTGATATGCATTAAAATGAGAATAATAGTCTATATATCTTGAACAACATTAGCGAATTGATAAAACTTGAATATAATATGAAAACCCATAAATGACTGTTAAAAATTAGCAGATAAATACTGCTAGACATGCCGTAGGCTCTTGTTGAAATTAGTAAATATAACTATCAACTAGTTTTGTCACTGGAAACAAAAATGTATGGATCAAATGTCATCAAAATTTAACGATTGGATCCAATTGGATAATTGTATTAATGCCACTGTTATTATCTGTAGGTGTCCTTATATTTGTCATACTCATGTTTGCCATCTCTGCCAAATGATTGTATGGCGCTACTGAATCTTCGATGCCTTATAAAGAAACCATGATGATGATGATAGCCCGACACTTTTTACTTCCAAAATGAGAAAGATATATTATTAAGAGCCACATATCATACTATCGGAATTATAATAACAGTAGTAGTAGTAGTAATATTCCATAACAAAGTTTGCGCTTAATCTTTAAGGTGTGAGCAACACTCACACTCAGCAAAACAAATCATCTTTCCTATAAGATAATATGGAAGCTATAACTGTCCTTCAAATAAGCTATTATACTGTTGTATTGTCACTCTGAGGCAGTACGTCACACAGAGAACTCCATGCCATATTATTTCAGAAGACGCAGAGCTTGTAAAACATAGTCCTCAAAACAGCAGATTTTCAGCAAGATTAGAGCTTTCAGCTGTGATTCTGATCTATCCAGTGGAAAATTATAGTTTCCCATGCACATCCAGCACACCCCACATTGTGTCCTATATCTTATCGCTCTTGGGAGACAAGGACACATAGAGACATGCCCATAGGGGCTGATTCGCCAATCTGCAGAACAAGCAGTACTGAGAAGAAACAAATCTTCATCTGTCCTTTACTCAGTTTCTCGACTTCTCTGAAAAGCCTTAATTATTTTAACTTAATTTGTCACTTCAATTTGATATGCAGATCTCACACGCAGTTCAACAAAAGCTTTGGGGAGAATTAGGTTGTGCTATGGTGAATACAAATATTTATCTGTTGGAGGCTAAAGAGATTTACCTCTATCTCTAAGGCTAGGTACACACTGAAGAATTTTCCGACTGACGTGTTATCTACAACGACTTTACCTTCGACTGAAGGTCTGATGGCTCGGACGATTATTGCGTACACACTATTATTATTATTATTATTATTATTATTATTATTATTATCATCATTTATTTGTTAGGCGCCACAAGGTTTCCGCAGCGCCGTACATAATACAAACAGAAGACCATACAGGGTGACATAGTAGAGAGCAATAAACACAAAGTACCAATACTTCAGAACTCTGGGCAGACATATGGGCGAAAATGGAGCAGAAGAACAGGTATGGAGACAGGAGGGGAGAGGAGCCCTGCTCATACGAGCTCACATCCTAAGGGAAGGTGGACGGACAGGCACAAGAGGGAGCCATTAAAGTAAGGGAGAGAAAGGCGGGGCTGGTGGAGAGAGGGGAGAACGAGAGAAGGAGGTTAGCAACAAGGTAAGGGTTAAGTGGATGGTTGGTAGGCTTTGAGGAACAGGTGAGTTTTAAGTGCCCGTTTGAAGGAGCACAGACACGTTTTAGACGAGTAATGAAAGGCCAATCGTTCGAGCAGCGACTTTTTATAGCCATTTGGTCTTGAGCTACATGTTGAATGTACATGTAAAGGGTTACAGAACACAGGTGCAAGATTCATTACCATTTACACAGGTATACTAATATGCAACCAGACATATATACAATACACATCTATAGGAAAAACAAAAACGTGTTATATACACAAATGTATATTATTATGCAGACAAATGTAATATACATATTTTGCATTTTTATTAGTGTGCATTGAGTGTACAATAAAGTGTCAAATAGCTATAATTATGGAGACAGATATAAGCAATACACATATAAATAAAACATTGTTTTTTTTTATAACACTACACTGACAAAGGTTTATAATTAAACTGGCAGACATATGCTGTACGTATTAATGCAATAGACACCTGCTATTGCTTTACCGGTAGAAGCACCTAATTACCAAATGAGTGATGTGCAGACACCGAACCACGTGGGACTGGTACAAGCATCAGAAATTAACATACACACGCCCCTAAAGGAGTTGCACCTTGAGGAACTATCGCCAGTTGATCGTGGATCGATCGGAAACTTATACACATTACGAGCCTGAGTCATTAAGGAGAGCAAAGCATAGAAAAGCACTAACTTTGCACTTGGGCAAAACCATGTTGCATTGGAGGGGGAGGTACATTTAAAATGTGGGGACAGATTTATAGTTGGGATAAGACATGTCCTAGATCAACTTTAAATTTCAGTGTAAAAATAAAGATATCAAGTATTTATGGGCTACATGAAAAAACAGACAGTATTTAACTTATGTGCAAATTAATAAACTATTTTGCACCCCTTGCATTGTAACATGGTTTGTCCCAGAGAATATTTACTCCTTGTTTTGCCTTACTTTCCTTAATGACTCAGGGCCTACATGATCGTTAGGTGGATTGGTCAGAAAATATTAAACAGTACCAACGAAATGAGCCGACAATCAACACTTTGGAACAACTTTCGTCCATCGTGTCACTCTACACACTAACCCGACTTCCGACCAAATGGTCGTATGTCGGCTGCTTTGCCCGATTACTGGATGAAAATGCTCCCGTGTGTATCCAGACTAAGTTGTACATGTTCTGCTCTTGAAGTTTTTCCTGATAAGTTTTGTTATGCAGCACATGTGACATTTTAACAGCTCTTCTGAATTTTTCGAGTTTTGAAAACACAGGAACATAAACATTGGTGGGGGGCTGAAGAAAGACAGATTTTAAATGAAGGACAAGTTCATTTGTATCTACCATTTATTAGCCTGGAGTGGAAGGTGAGGGGGCCGCTATAAGCGTATTAGCCTAGGGAAACCAGAACCATTAATCGGCCCCTGTATGCATTATTTGACATTTTAATGTATTACATTTAAGATTCCACACTTATGTTTAATCTTCAATTTTCAAATTTTGCAAACCTTTGTATCAAGATCAAAAATACATGTTTGACCTTACACAATTACTACACCACGTTGCCACCTGTCATTTAGTAAAACCTGTATCCATTCTACTGTCTGAGTGATTGGAAAATTGAAAATTTCCACTACACAAAAAGGCAGTAAGTTAGAATACTATAACTATAGATCTAAGAATCTTGCATCAATAACAGTGAATTATTACGAATGATAATGAGGGTTATCTGGCAAATATGACTTACTGTGCAGACTCTTTATGTGTCACTGAATATCACAACCCACCTTTGTCTCAACGCATCTTGTGTTCTCCTGGGTACACTGTCACCTAGGCAGCTTATGATTTCAGGTTGTGACACAGAGACATGCAACCATAGGTGGCTATTTGTGTGCATCTTAATGTTTCATTTTCATTATCTTAATTTAGTGAAGTGCCAGGCCTGGCATATGTAAGTCAGACATTTATAATTATCTTCTTGGTGTTTCCAGCCACGTTATTTTTATATTGGTACTCCGTGACCTGACCTCTGGCTTGTCCTCTGTCATTTTTTGTTTGCAACCTGCCTTGACCCTGTGCTCATATACTGTCCACTCTTCTGGTTAAGAACTTTGTTCCTTCTTTACCTGCACACATGAGTTTTCTGCTATTCCGGTGACTAACATTCTTTAGACATTTTATGGAATACATTTTCAATGTCCCGCAACAGCTGCATTAGTGTCAAAAATGTCTATATGCAGACTGTGATCTGTATCTCTATGGATCTGTTCATGAATGTGCTCATCGGGTTATTGGATTACAGAATATATATATATATATATATATATATATATATATATATATATATATATATATATATATTTATATTATTTTTTATATATACGGGCACCCTTCTGCTGATGCACACACAAACAATTTTTTTGCTTTATACTTTGCTTTATTGTAAGAATAGCAACGTCAATGACAGCATAAAGTTCCACACACTTTCTCTTGACCCTAATGCTAAATTAACAGAGACCAGCTCCCTAGACACCGGGCCACTATCTGTCATCGGTCTCACATGAACAATGAAAAAGACAGGTTTAGATAGTTTACACTCCTCCCACAGCCTTAGCTTGATAGACAGGTGACACGCCCACGTTGCCTTTAAAAAGGAGTTCTCATCAGGTGCTCTGCTTGATTGCTCTCACTGCAGACACACACTGTCAGTTTGCTGTTAGCTGTGGGTAAAGATCCCTCTAACCACTATAAAACATGTAAGTTTAAATCACACATGTCCTCCGTGGGTTTACCTTTAAACAAGTTGCACAGCTATGAGAATCTTTGTCACATATCCCTACCCCTAGCAAGTAGGGTGTGCGAACATAGCGAGGAGCGCAAATTTTCGTGACAGTACAATTGCATTTTTTTATGCAGCATCCTGTGGATTATGTTCTACTGCTGACCTGAAAGGTTGCAGTGCCAAGAACCAGCGAGCTACCTTGGTATTTACCTCCCAGTTGTTCTGCATCCACTGTAATGGTGCATGATCTGTAATTAATGAGAATGACAATATATGTTTGCTAATGTGTATAAAACTTATGTACAAGTGTTTATGGTAGTTTGTATAAGGGATGAGGAGGGGGTCATTTTAGTTGCCCCAGCAGGCAGCCGAATGGTCAGGCACACCTCTTATAACTGTTGCCCTAGCTATATACGTACAGCGTTATACACAATACACAACACATAGTTAGGCTCAATGCACAAAAGTGATTAGTACATCAGGATTAGATTCTATGCGCAGGTAAAAGCTGTTAGATTGTTAGAGAATTCTCATGCATTGTTGTTTCATGCAGACAGCTAGAACAGAAATAAGCGGCCATGTACAGCAGGATTGATATTGGCCTGGAAGCTGTGCAGTACATGACTAGAATAATTCCCTTTTATAGAGAGTGCTAATGTCTCTGTACAGGACAATCAAACTAGGCTGAACTTTCCAGCGTTATCCTAAGCAGGAGTGATAGCTTCATATCAGCGGAGAGTGCATAGGAGCCTGTGTTCAGCTATATACAGCTTTCATGCTGCCTAAATCTGGTGTTGTGGGTGATGAGCAGACTGTAATGACCCAGTATATCCATGGAGATTAAATGTAACACACACAATCCATAAATAGCTTTCCCTGATTATAATTGGGCTCTATGGAACTACCCTATAATTATTTGCATGACCTGATGAATGTATATTGATTGTAAAGTGAACGTATGCAGGTTTTTAGGCAGAATATACCCCCATATAAGTCAAGAAGCTTGCAAAATTTAGTTAATTTTGATAAACACTGAATGGGCTTAATGTGGTTTGTAATAGAACCTTTGATTAGATGTTATGGAAGCCAGATGCACAATACACAGAAAATATCTACCGTTAGAAATAGTAATTTGCCATGTACTGTTTTACTGCATTTTTCTTCTAATTTTTCAATTTATTTACTTTTTTTAAAAGCAGAACGATAATCGTATCTAGAGGTAACACTCTTAGCGGCGTGTGTATGTGTGTGTGGCGCTCAACGTGGGAGGAGTTATAGACTTCCACATTGGAGAGATGGAGTGGAGATTTATGCTCAGGGAGGGAAATAAAGGAGGCAGTTCAGAGCTCAAAGCTCTATAGGGGAGTTGAGTTCAGTGTTGAGCTGAGTCGAGTTGGGATGTATTGTGTCTGAGCTCCAAGGTAGAGAGATAGAGAGAGCAGAGCTACAAGGGAAGTTCCCTAGACCAGTGTAGAGAACTAGAGAGATAAAACAGAGTATAGAGGCGGAACAGGTGCATAAGTATAGCGTAGAGCACTGCTAAACTGATCCGTGTGAAACAGATGATGAGCGAGTGACAGCTAAGAGAAGTATTTGAGAGATTTAACAAACTGCAATAGCCCAGACATCCAGAGAAATCCGCTGAGGGTAAATGTATCAAGCTGAGAGTTTTTCGGCGGGTTTGAAAAACCAATCAGATTCTAGCTATCATTTATTTAGTACATTCTACAAAATGATAGCTAGAATCTGATTGGTTGCTATAGGCAATATCTCTACTTTTCAAACCCACCGAAAAACTCTCAGCTTGATACATTTACCCCCTGGACTCATTTATCAAGGGTTTAACACTTTGATTGGTTACCGCAGTACCCATAAGACTCTATGAGGACTGTGATGTTTGTAATTTATCAAGCAGCGAAAAGCGTTGTTCATGTTGGGTCCTATGGTGCAGTGAAGCTGAAAAGGCTTTGATTGATCCTCCACCAGGTTAGATTACTATGTGCAAGCATAGGCTGCCAGTGAGGGCGTCTTTTCTTGGGGTTCCCGACATAGTACATTGTAGTGATAATAAGTCTGATATTGGTTGGATGATAAAGTAAGTCTAAGAGTCCCCACTCCCATGAGTGACAGCAAGAAAAACTAACATTAGTATGATACCCATGTGCAGAAGGAAAGAAGGAAAATGACTTACAGTGAAGTGTACATTACTTGAGATAGTGTGGAGAGAGGGAGAATCCTGGTGTATCAGCTCATGGGTAAAATATTGGTGCTACATTTTATTTAAGAAAAGGAGAATGTTCCCAGGCGCCTGAACTGGTGTAAGAGAAAACAGTGAATATGACGATAATAATGTTATATTAAAGGTTTATGTGCAAATGAATTCCTGGGGATAGTTCTTGGCGCCAGGTTCCAGTTGTTCCTGCATTGTTCCTGATTACCCTGCGTTTACAAAGTAATCGTCTTCTGTCAACATCCTGCATTACCAACTGAACATCACTTTGCAAGTATTCTGCATTTTAAAGTGCACATCTATATTCAATCACCTACAATTCCAAGTGCATATCCTACTTCAAGTATTCTGCATTACCCGGAATTCATTTTTCTGCAAGTACTCTGCACTTCCTAGCTGCTCATCTCTCTGCAATATTCTGCATTCAGCAAGAGGGCTTATCTCAGCAAGAACTTAGCACTATCCAGTATCTAGTCTGCAGTATCAGTGGCTTTACCAGTATCATCAGTTATGTTGCTATGGCTGGTTCTGAATCTCTAGGACTTAATTCCAGTTGCGTGCATCTGTCTGTGTGTTCCAAGTCTGTGGCTGTCGCGCAGTCCTGAGTTCACCATTCTGTGTCATGGTTCTGAGTTCCTAGTCCCTGTCTCCAGTTACAGTTTGTTCTGTTATGAGTCCTTATTAGTGGGTTCCAGGCCCGTGTGCCTGGCTACAGGAGCCGGATTGAGTTCATGTGAACAGTTCCAGTCCATAATAGAATACACAGGATTCCAGTTCAGTGCTCAGGCACAGACTCCGATCCTAGACTCTAATACTTCTTGTGCTACTCTGAGTACTCTAGATGAGCAGAGAGATCATCAAGGCCTCCAGATTCTGTTTCACTCCTGCTTCAGGTAGACCCAAGGGTCCCGAATCGGATCGAGAAATACAGTTGACCGTCTCAGTGCCTACACAATTATCCAACAAAGATAGTCTGGTGCCCATTAATATTACGGATTAAGTCTGTGCACCGCTATGCCAGTTCCATCATCATTATACCTGTTCAACTGTTATCATAGCTGCTTGGGCAGGGGCTCCTTTTTCCCAACTTTAACCCATAGGATCTTGGGGTGGGAGAGACTGAGCCTCAGCCGGGTAGTTGACTATAAGGTAATATCAGGTAGGAGTTATGCAGAACACCCTACCATAATGCACCCCCTCAAACAGGGGTTAGATACTTAAAATACCAGTAAAATAAAATGAGGAGTGAGTATTAAGGGAGACTGTAGGTAAAAAACAATATCAGAAAAGGCTTATGTAGAGAAAGTGGATTATTATATTTGAAGAAAAAAATCTTAAAGATCATAATGTATTAAATTCCCATGAAAATATAATGTTATATAATTAATAGTTACATTACATACATTTTCAAAAGTAGACGCTAGTTAATGATCATAGGTTCCTTTAAATATAGCTCCTCTTCTAAAAAATTCATTGAATACATAAAACAGGCTGATAGATAATACTTTTATAGTACTCTGTTGACCAGTGCCGTAACTAGACATTGTGGTGCCCTGGGGGCGAGACTGGGCACCGGTGCCCCCCATCTAAGTGGGAGTGGCATTAGACAAGTGGGTGTGGCCAACCTAATGTGGGTGTGGCTAGCACTTTACTGAAAGAATTTGTATATTATAATATATATATATATATATATATATATATATATGGTAATAATTGGTAGATGTATTTCTATAAATGACGTGTTTTTTTAGTTAATTAACATTAATGGGGTTGTGCTGCTGTACTGGATTACACAATCTTGATGTACTTGTTTTGCTATGTTTATAGAGGACCGCTCAAATTCTCAGCCCACTAAGGTTCTTAGAGGGTATTTGTGTTAGTCAATCCTGTTCTGTAGAGCTGGCTAATCCTACAGTTAAATGTTATCTCATTATCTTATTATCCCTCATTACAAACGCATCCATACAACTTTTCCACCCATAGATAATACAACGATTTAGGATTCAGTACTTTTTAGACAGCATACCAGAGCCGTAACGACGCAAGCCCACTGCATTGTCGGGAATGGATTGTTGCTTGTAGGAGAGCTGAATTAGAGCAGCGATTCCTCTGGGCACGAAGACAGGTATCAGGCGGCTGCGCCCCCTTGGGCTTGCGCCCGGGGCGGTCGCACCGCCCGCACCGCCGTCGTTACGGCTCTGCTGTTGACTATTTAATGTCCCCTTAGGTACATTCCTCTGATAAAACCACGTTGCTCAGTGGAGAAACACATTAGAAAATGTTTTATGTGTGGAAGATTGCTATGATGAATTTGTAATTGGAACTCCCCTGTATGCCGCTGATATGAAGAGTCACCAACTAAAGCTAAGTAACACCCCCTGTTGTGTAGACACTAATCATCTATGCAGCTCTCATTGGTGACGTAGAACGAATACTATTAAACTAAAATTTAGCAGCTAATATATTTTTCTGTGCGGCTCAGTCTAATTAACATTACTCTGCAAGTTCAGCAAACCTCTGTTTTTATATATTTTGGCTTTTCAATATGAACTAATCACTGTAGAAAGGTCACTGATTACAAAGGAACATACTTATAACGCTATTGGATTTCATTGCCAGACACCTGTATTTTATGCTTTTTCTGAGACATATTCTTTGGTCTTGGTGGAATATGTGCGATGTAACATCAATTTGGTGGAGAGGGACTATTGATTTGAGTTCCAAATTAATCTCTGGGATATTGAACATTTAATTCCCGCTAATCTACCTTTTCTGTCTTGTTGCTACATTTATGTTCAAGTGATAACTGTCTTCTTGTGTATATACAGTATATTATCAGAAATGTTCTATCTGTTACCATAGGCTATCTTATCTTTTTTATAAAAAAATTACACAAAATTACCAGTTGAATATTTTTTTGTTATATAACATATGAAGCATGCATATGTGTGTTTTATTTGTCATAAATAAAATGCTGTGTGTATTTTAAGTAATTGAACTGTGATTTTTCTGGGAACTATATATAATTAGGTATGTTGCCATTGAGTATATATTTTCAGTGTATATAATATATCTTTAATGCTTGAGAACAGAGCAGCAGTGTCTCTATATAGAGCAGCAGCTGTATATATTCTTTGGCAAGATTTGCAGTACATTGAGATATTATAGTGATATTATAGTGATAAAGCACGGCATTCACCGGAGTCGCACACAGCTTGGCTGAACCATTTCACTGTTTATTGACAGTTGTCAGGGTGGATTAAACAGTTTCAGCGGTGGTTACAGCAGACATTTCCAGTAAAGTATCACAATTCTCCAGCAACCCTACGCCTGGCTAAACAGTAGTTCCCTCACTACCTGCCGGCCACTAACTGGCATCAGTGGCCCCGCCCACAGATACAAACAGTGTTTTTATCATCCACCCCAGCACTACACACCAACCACAGCAAACAACAAATCAATTACACCCATGATGAACACCTGTGTGTGTATGTGCTGAAAGAGGAGCCTGCTCCAGCAGACTAGCTGGGTTTTCACCTATTTCCCTATAGGAGAGGTGTGACAATAATTCTTTGCCACAATATACATACATATTTATTTGATTTTTGTGTTCTGTGCGCCTGATTATTTGTATTTATTTACATACATTTACTTGCACACTGGTTCCAAAGATGGTTAATAAAATCAGTATATTAAAGCAACAAACCATTGAAACTAAGAAGTTATTTTTGTGGCAACATTTTTGGGATATTAACAAAAAAAGGCGCCCACAACAACCAGACAGGCATTTTTATTTTTATTTTTTATTTTCTAGGTGCACTAGAAAAAAATGATTAGTTACTATGGGTTAAACACTTTCTTCCTGTGCCCCAGTTTCCATAAATGTTCCCGACTGTACACAATGACTCTCGTGGCCCAGATCTAGGTCACCTAAGGAAAGGTAGTGTCAGTCTCTGTTTGCAAATGAACATTCATGTGCTATATCAGCATTGTTACTATTTTCTGACTTTTAACCCAACAAGTGAATAAATTGCTGATTGTGTCTCGAAACCACCACTTGCATTTAATATTTTTCTTTTTATATGTTTTTGAACAGAGAAAGCTATTATTGTCTCTGTATTCTTTTCACATTATTTCCAATATTATTATTAACAGCTTAGGTTTCCTGAAAAATATTGAAATTGGTTTTTGGTCCTTGGTCAAGGTTTGAGCCTCGTGTTCAGCTGTAGGCCTTTGGTTATAATTTTGAGCTTCTGGTGAACGCAACAAGTACAAGTCTCTTCTCTCAGTCAACTCTAACCTGTTTTAAGTGACGTTGAGAAGACTATATGGGTGTGTTGAAGTTTAATAATTGGATGAACGTAATAATTGATATTTTCTGTACACTGCAATCTGTTGCAATGAAATTAGTATGCAGTCGAAATATTATTATTGTAAATAACATGCAAATAAGTTTAATCTATTTATTTTAGCTGATATAAAATATAAAGTGGTAAAGAGGCTAAATAATGTTTACAACATACAAATTACCTCATTTCCTGTATTATTTATGTAGCGTTTGCACTTTGCGAATGCTAGTTATAAATAATATCAGTTTTTCATACACTAAATAGCCAGCTCACAGGGATCATAAAAAACAGTTTATACAGGTCTACAGGCGGGAATCTGGAGAAGGACAGCTGGCAATCTCAAGGAACTAGAGGAATCTATCAATGCCACGCCGAGTTCTTGGGAGGTCAAGACCCTTCAAATTATGAATGAAGACCTTAATTCTGTAACTGTGTATCTGTGTGATGTCACTGCTTTTTATAACTGTACAGTGTATAAATTGTTGAGGCATGGCTTTAGAACCCAGAGCGTTCTGATAGAAACTTGTGCTAGCAGGCGCATGCTTATGCATATCAAACGTTGCCTTGTATTCTATTTGCGAATAAAACCTATGTGCTTTGGAACCACAGCGATCGCATCGGAGAATCTTTATTTTTAAACAATAGTTACGAACAGGAGTATGCTGCTAAATGCTCAAATGTGTCCGTGTTCTGAGAGGACGACTCCAGAATATATATATATATATATAGAGAGAGAGAGAGAGAGAGAGAGAGAGAGAGAGAGAGAGAGAACCCGGTGATGTTGCAGAGTGTACTGCCAGGGCAGAGTGTTGTTCTTCTGTGTTCGCTCTGAGAGGTCTGAGTTTGCGTTAGCTAATGTCACGACTGTAGTTGAAGGTGGAAGGACGGAAACTGATACCCAGTGTAAGCGAGGAAGCCGGTGTGATCACAACTGTGCATGGGGAAGATAAGTGGGAGGTAGAATGACTCCCAATACACAAGATTTATTTTCATCAACAGAGATGGTCTGGCACCCGTTCATTTCAACACCGGTAACTGTACACCGATAGACCTGTTGTATCTACCTGAACTTTGCTGTTGTTAAGCCGTGTGTAGGGACACCTGTTTCAGCCAAAGAAGCCTGAAGTGAGAGAGGCTGAGCTAGAGCTGGATTGGTGACCCAAAAGTGTTACAGAAGTAGGTGTAAAGGAGACATACACTACTTCCCCCAACGGGCAAACTGGGGGTACACAGACAGAAGAGGCCAAATTAATTTCTGATTAGTTTAATTAGATATACATAATACAAAGGGAAACAATGTGGTTAGTGCACCTTAATTGTCGTACCAGGCCCAAATCTGCTTGGCAAAAAATATGCTCTCGCCTTATAGTCTGGAGTGTGGAACAGGGGAGCTGCATAGCTGGGTGGGGGCAGCTTCAGGGAAGAAAGCAGCTGATCCCTCTTCCTAAGAGAGGCTCCAGTATGGATATCCGGAGCCTGTCTTGTGACAGAGCCCAGTGGTGATGCAGTATCCAGAAGGTATACTGGTCCAGTGTCCAGCAGTTTCCAGCTGTCTGGTGAGTGTCCAGAGGAGGTCCAGTGTCCAGGGAGTGTTCAGGGACCAGAGGGTGTTTAGCAGCCAGGTTGTCCGGGATGCAGGGCAAACAGTCCTGTGAGGAGATCCAGCATCCAGCTTGTCTCACATCAGGAGTGGTTTGGAGCTCAGTGTGTCCACATCCGGGTATCCCTTAGGACTGCAGAGTTGGCAAAACTAACTGGACAGTGTGAGTAAACCTGTTACTACTTCTATACACTGGGTTGGTTAAAGAGACTGATATGCCCATCTGAGCTAGGGGTCTGCCTTTCATTACACTTCATCATCTTTAAAGTGCCCTCACCACTACTAGTGGTACAACAGCCAGCAACTAGTTCTTTACATCAATCTCCTTCCAGTTGTTTGTGGCAGCCCTTGCAAAGACCGTGCTGCATGTTTTTCCTTAAAAGCTAGTTATTGTGCCTCTGGGACTCTTTTTTTTCCATGTGTTTTTCTACAACACATGGCCTGGGTTACGGTCATCAAGCTTGCCAGCGGTGTCATCTGATCTCAATAATGTTTTGCAGCCGTCATTAATATTCTCATGTGTTACTTTGATCACCGTGACCGTGGCAGTGATTCTTCTTTCCTTCTGCACCTCTTGTGACCAGCCAAACCTCTCTGGTGGCTGACTACACCCCATCAGCGACGAGCCAAAACTTCATGCGGTGCATTGCCTATTTTATATGCCCCTACCATTGCATTCCACTGCTGGGTTCTTAATGCCCCAGGCCAACATTTTTCACTGTGCTCATGTGAAGTTATTGTGCCGATACATTTTAGTGCTGATCACATTCTTAGTTCTTGACCCAGGATAGTAACGCAAGAGCCGGAACTTGCGTTATTATCTATCATCTTTTGTCCAAGTCTACATGCCTTATTCTTTTCTATGGTTCTGTATTAAATGTGCCAGGTGGCTTTTCCCCCTAGTCAGGAGTATGTCTTCCTCATGATGTAACCACATCCTACAAGTCGGATGGGGCTTTATTAAGTCAGAACCTGGCAAGAATCTGAAGGTTCTACTACCCTGAGGTCTACAAGGAAGACTCAGATGGAGGCACTGCGCTAAAGACTGAAGTGAGACCTTATACATAATCATACCTATAAGCATCCATTCCCAACCCTAGGAGTTACACTTACATGGTATGTTACTCAAAAGGACATCACAAACACTATAACATTCCAGTGAGCAAAGGGGAAACATATAGACATGTTAGTTTTGTCACATCATTTTTTGCTACCCATATGTTTCCATGTAGTAGTTGAACACACAAGTGTTCTTTTCTCTGTCTGCATTTTTTCCTCTCACTGTTTTCTGGGAGGTTTTTTCATCATGTTCGTTCAAATCAATAATAACAGCAGACGAAATAAGAAAGTAGGATGTTATGTTACAGGCAACATATCTGGTGTTTGCTTCAAAACAACACAAAAAAACTAAATAAGAAAACACTTATGTGTCCTCTAAGTGTTTCTCAAGTTAAAATAGAATATTTCTGTTACTATACTGACCAGTTTGACAAGTCTCTTGAGTAATTATCTGTTGAATTACTTCTACAAACTGTTCCATCTGTCTGTAATTCCCTGCTCTTCCATAGCATGTTAGATTCTTTTAACGATTAAGAATATACAGAAGTATAAGTACATATAGTATATTTTCTTTTTTTCCCTATCAGCCCCATTTGCAGCTATCTTCAATGTACTGTGTGTTCTGACGCCTTTCTATCATAGCCAGCATTAACTTTTTCAGCAATTTGTGCTACAGTAGCTCTTCTGTGGTTAGTCTTCCCTCCCCACGCAAATCAATGAGCCTTGAACACCCATGACACTGTTGTTGGTTCACTGATTGACCTTCCTTGGACCACTTTTGATAGGTAATAACCACTACATATCTGGAACACCCCAAAGGACCTACTGTTGCAGAGATGCTCTGACCCAGTAGTCTAGTCATCACAATTTGTCCCTTGCTATGGTGGCTCAGATCCTCATGCTTGCCAATTTTTCCTGCTTCCAACACATCAACTTCAAGAACTGACTGTTCACTTGCTGCCTAATATATCCCACTCTGTGTTCGGTGTGTGTATATGTGTGTATGTGTATGTATATGTGTGTGTATGTGTATATGAATATGTGTGTGTATATGTATATATATTGAAAGGCACGGGAATATCAGGATAGTAGAAACAGCAACTCTTGTAGTTTCAGCAATTCACAAAAACAAACCAAGGTATTAGTCGCTGGCCACTGGTTGGCGTCAGTCGTCCCAACCACAACACAAGTCCAGCTATTTAAGCTTCATCCCAAGCACTAACTAGCTGAACCCTTAATTAATTAAGTCACATCCATGTGCTCCACCTTTGATTCTGTGCTCTGTGTGTGGAGAAGTGTGGAGAATTATCCCTGACTGCAGTATGAGGCTGCAGACTGCCAGAAAATTTAAAACTCTCTTCACTTAGTCGCCAACTGCTCTTTTGCTGGGTGTTCCACCCTGCTACAGGAACACTATTTAGAGGTGCCCTGAAGATTCGGCACATGCGTATAACCACTTTTCCTATTTGAACATTCCGTAAAGAATTGAAACAGCAAGAAAGTGACTGGTGTCCTTATATTTTAAACAAGGGAGTTGTATTTATTTAGTTTTAAATGTGTTCTTTGGGTAATATCGTGAAATAAATATATTTTATTTGATTTTATTTATAGGAGAAAATCCAGGCATATGTTTCCCATAAGCCTACTAAAGGTTACTTTTGTGTGAATAATTCAATCCCCAAAGTAAACAACAAAGTATATTCAGCTGTTTCCCCTAATAGTAGTAATAGACATTGTTTTTCACCGCAGTTTTCTGTGATGTATTTGTTGCTCGTTATAATACAAAATATATATATATATATATATATATATATATATATATATATATATATATATATATATATTACTCAAAGTAATATACACTAGCATCTGTGTTAGTACATTTATTTACACCAGGTGTCCTTCATGCAGAAATGTTTGTCTTTATGAGGATGCAAACAGATGCCTTTTTAAGAAGACATTGCATGTGACCTCGACATCTGACCTTGGAATGCTCTTCCTTCTATAGCATAAAATTAGAACACTTGAAAGTTGTGGAAAATAACTAAAGACATCCGGTGTGGAACTCTCCCATGTCCCAAGCCAATGTATGGAAACCTATTAGTGCATAACTAGTAAACACGTGCTTGGTAAGTACAATAATTTGTTACATCCTTAAAAAAAAAAAAAAATTTAAATGAAAGCAAATGCTAAATTTAAAACAGTTATTCAAAAGTCATATAATCTTAAGAAAGAACTCCAAAGAAAACCTTTATGAACTGTGCGTCTAGGCACCATCTGCCATTCTACTGTACATTCGCACAAGGTATAAAAAGCAAAACTGATCACCAAACTGATATTGGTAGCAGAACAGGAATTTTCACAGAGGTGCAAAATTCCAGAAAAACAGGGCCTGATTCATTAAGGCATGTAAATACGTGCAGCATTTTGTGTAAAAACTCTCTGCACGTGCCCAGAAACAAGCCCTACGCCAGAGAACGCAGCAATGTCCAATTCATCATCAAGCGCAAAGAACCATTACTACAGCCTATGATTTCATGGGCGGAACAGGGAGGGGACTGGGCGTATGCACATAGTCAATGTACAGTAAGGGTGTGCCAAACCCGAGTGCCTGCAGCCATGTCCAATTGAAGCTTTGGGAATCTCAAAAGTACATGTTTTTCAATTGTATTACTTGCACCAGCTATAGGTCAGGTGTAGGTGCCGATTACCAATGATGACGACTGTGTATGCCTGGTAGAGCATGAGAAGCATCTGTAAAAATGTATTTTATGTACAGCAGACATTCATAACATCCTAATTTGAGTAGTTTATTTTCTGTACGTTTGTTTGTGACTTTATATTCCACATATATATTGGATGTATCCTGCAGTGTTTTCTCTGTTAGAGCTGAGCAGACCTACACCCGTATTCATCAACAGATGAATCTTCATATCCGTGTTTTTTTTTTAAAACGCACAATACGTTGTTTTGCGTTCCTTGATTAATCAGGCCCACAATGTTCAAGTTCATATTTGCTCCGTCATTCTGCACTGTGGGCCTCATGTAGAGTTGAAGTTGGCAATTTCTGTCTAAAGTGCAGCCGGTAATTGCGCCCGAACTAATGGAACCCTCTACATAGTATGTTGGGACGAATGTCAGCTGATCGCCATCATCAGTTCATAGATTACACCAAGGCGTACAGCACAAGCAACAGATACGATTCCCGACAGGTGTATCTACGTCTGCGTCCAGGTCTACATCAGTCGAATTTACTTGAACACGACTTTGCTGTACTTGGTCTACACTTGCACACCCCTTGCCTCCTCCGATCTGCCTCTATAAGCATAAGGAGACGTATACGCAAGATGCGACTGACTCTTCATACAGACTCTATAACTTCCGAACATTAGAGGAAGAGGAAATATGACTGCACTCCAAACTGTGAAGTCACATTAAGGCGTTATGAAGGCATCAAAGACAATATTCTGCAATGTCTCACATCCGCAACACATGCTACACAATGCTTCACCTCTTTAGTTTGAAACGATGCTGAATTTTCTGTTACATGGCAGCCTAATAAAGTATTTATAATGTGACTTTTGTTTGAAGTGCGTTCCCATTTCGATAATAGGAAGAAGGATTTGCATCTCCTTTTTTATATGTGTTAGTTTGGTAAAGCAAAAGTCCTTAGTGACTCTCCACGCCTCATTCCCAATCAGTTCAGAACATTCCTTATCCACTTATTCACATCCAATTCTCACAAAGTCTCACCCTCTTCAGGTGGGCAATGCAAGCTGCAAATTTCGACTGTCCAATGAAAACTGAGACATTTTGGCGTATGAATCTCTGAAGATAACTTTAGCTGATATTGTCATGAGCAGTGAAAAACCAGATATTTTACTAAAATCTCCTCTTATTAAATGAAACAGTCTAATAAAATGCTGCTAAAACTAAGGGGTAGACTCATTTTTTATATATATATATATATATATATATATATATATATATATATATATATATATATATAAATCACATGAAAGAATGAACACGCTAGTTATGGCAGATAAAGTGCAATTGCAAACAAACCCAGACTTCTCTCATTAACTGATATTCAATTGGCTCCAATTAGTTAGTCACTCCTATAGGCACCTGACATCACCTGACATGTTTCTCCGCCTCTAAAGGGGGCGGTTTCATCAAAGGTTGATGTATAAGCCATATGGGCACCCTTAAATACCATGTAGTACATTATATGGACCAATCATCATCGGTCTCACATTAATTCAACTTAACCAAAGCATTACAATAAATCAGTATTAAGGGATACCATTCAAAACTTCTTTATTCTAAAGTCTCTAATATCAGGTGCTGAGCACAAGTGGTCTGTTTTTCACTACTTCCTGTCCCTTACAAATACTAAGTGCAATGCTTAGGTGCTCTGTGTGTATCTATGTAGGGGATCTTAATTCCATTAAATAAGCATCTAATGCTGCCATCTGGCCAAACCTTCCATTCAGTATGTTCATATAAAAATTCATAAACACAGTAAGTAGACATGATGGGCCTGAGTCATTAAGGAGAGTAAATGAAAAAAAAGGAGTAAAATTGATCAAACCATGTTACAATACAAGAGGTGTAAATTAGTTTATTATTTTGCATATAAAGAAAATACTGGCTTTTTTGTCATATAGCACACAAATACTTGATAATTTTAGTTTTACATTGAAATATAAATTTGATCTAGGTCATGCCCTATCCCAACTATAATTCATAGTTGCCTACTCTCCCGGAATTTTCGGGAGACTCACAAATTTCTGGGAGTCCCCCCGGACTCCCGGGAGAGTAGGGCAATCTCCCGGTTATTAAAGACATCTATATTAAAGTGGTGGGGGCAGGGCTTATGACGCGAAACGTACGTCATTGTGGCCCCGCCTCCTTCTGCAATTGGACAACACAATGATGCCCGTTTAGGGGACGGGACCTAATGATGCGACCCCCGCTGTCCCACCCCCAACACGCCCTCCAATGCAACATGGTTTTGCAAAGGTGCAGTTTTTGCTTTGCTCTCTTTAATGACTCAGGCCCAATGTCTTACCAGCAGTTGTACAAGTATGGGTATCCAAGACGTTCCAAGTACTTAATGCCATTGCTGGTGGGCATGGCTGATGGCAAAGTAGATAATTACAGAGAGGGCAACCAACATCCACCCCCCCTCCCCCATCACAACCACACAACCTCCTCCTAAATGCCTGACACATGTTTAAAGTCCCTCAGAACAATGCAGTAATGAATAGGGTATCTGCTTTGTGCACCTACCAGGATGTGCCTTGTGTGGGTGCATGGGGGCATGTTGTTTACTGAAACGTGGTAAGCATAGTATTATACAATCCCAGGGAGCTAAACATGTTACATTACCAATACTGGATGTGATTGGGACCGCTGTAAGCATGCATATATTGACCTCAGAAATGAGATGACATGGTCCCTTGTAAATACATAAGGTTATTATTTTAATTTGAATTTGTTAGGCTGTTTTAATTAGGGATGAGCGCACTCGGATTTCTGAAATCCGAGCCCACCCGAACGTTGCGGATCCGAGTCGGATCCGAGACAGATCCGGGTATTGGCGCCAAATTCAAAAGTGAAACTGAGGCTCTGACTCATAATCCCGTTGTCGGTTCTCGCGATACTCGGATCCTATAAATTCCCCGCTAGTCGCCGCCATCTTCACTCGGGCATTGATCAGGGTAGAGGGAGGGTGTGTTAGGTGGTCCTCTGTGCTGTTTAGTTCTGTGCTGTTTAGTTCTGTGCTGTTTAGTGCTGTGCTGTTTAGTGCTGTGCTGTGCTGTGCTGTTTAGTGCTGTGCTGTGCTGTGCTGTGCTGTGCTGTGTTCTGCAGTATCAGTCCAGTGGTGCTGTGTGCTGTGCTCTGTCCTTCTGAGGTCAGTGGTGCTGCTGGGTCCTGTGCTGTGTCCTGTTCAGTCCAGTGGTGCTGTGTCCTGTGCTCTGTGCTTCTAAGGGCATAGTTATTTCCCCAATATTCCCCTGTGTTTAAAAAAATAAAAAAAAGTTTTTTTAAAAAATACCAAAAACTACTTTAATATTTTTTAATTACCACAAAATTTTCACAACCAATCCTGCAGTATAAGCCCATTGGTACTGCAATATTACCAAGTTCACACATTCAGCAGTAAAAGTCCAGTGGTACTGCAATATTACAAAGTTTACACATTCTGCAGTATCAGTCCAGTGGTGCTGTGTCCTGTGCTCTGTCCTGCTGAGTTCCGTAGTGCTGCTGGGTCCTGTGCCGTGTCCTGTTCAGTCCAGTGGTGCTGTGTCCTGTGCTCTGTGCTTCTAAGGGCATAGTTATTTCCCCATTATTCCCAAGTTTTTAAAAAATAAAAAAAAAGTAAAAAAAAATAAAAAATTTAAAAAAAAAAAAAAAATATAATAATTATAACCAAATTTGCAAAACCAATCCAGCATTATAAGTCCATTGGTACTGCAATATTACCAAGTTCACACATTCTGCAGTATCAGTCCAGTGGTGCTGTGTCCTGTGCTCTGTCCTGCTGAGTTCCGTAGTGCTGCTGGGTCCTGTGCCGTGTCCTGTTCAGTCCAGTGGTGCTGTGTCCTGTGCTCTGTGCTTCTAAGGGCATAGTTATTTCCCCACTATTCCCAAGTTTTTTAAAAATAAGAAAAAAGTAAAAAAAAATAAAAAATTTAAAAAAAAAATAAAAAATAATAATTATAACCAAATTTGCAAAACCAATCCAGCAGTATAAGTCCATTGGTACTGCAATATTACCAAGTTCACACATTCTGCAGTATCTTGTGCTACATATAATGGAGACCAAAAATTTGGAGGATAAAGTAGGGAAAGATCAAGACCCACTTCCTCCTAATGCTGAAGCTGCTGCCACTAGTCATGACATAGACGATGAAATGCCATCAACGTCGTCTTCCAAGCCCGATGCCCAATCTCGTAGTACCGGGCATGTAAAATCCAAAAAGCCCAAGTTAAGAAAAAGTAGCAAAAAGAGAAACTTAAAATCATCTGAGGAGAAACGTAAAGTTGCCAATATGCCATTTACGACACGGAGTGGCAAGGAACGGCTTAGGCCCTGGCCCGTGTTCATGACTAGTGGTTCAGCTTCACCCACGGATCTTAGCCCTCCTCCTCCTCCCCCCCCCTACAAAAAATTGAAGAGAGTTATGCTGTCAGCAACAAAACAGCAAACAACTCTGCCTTCTAAAGAGAAATTATCACAAATCCCCAAGGCGAGTCCAAGGGTGTTGTTGGTTGTGAACCCTGACCTTCCCATCACTGTACGGGAAGAGGTGGCTCGGGAGGAGGCTATTGATGATGTAGCTGGCGCTGTGGAGGAACTTGATGATGAGGATGGTGATGTGGTTATTGTAAATGAGGCACCAGGGGGGGAAACAGCTGATGTCCATGGGATGAAAAAGCCCATCGTCATGCCTGGTCAGAAGACCAAAAAATGCACCTCTTCGGTCTGGAGTTATTTTTATCCAAATCCAGACAACCAATGTATGGCAATATGTAGCTTATGTAAAGCTCAAATAAGCAGGGGTAAGGATCTTGCCCACCTAGGAACATCCTCCCTTATACGTCACCTGAATAACCTTCATAGTTCAGTGGTTAGTTCAGGAACTGGGGCTAGGACCCTCATCGGTACAGGGACACCTAAATCCCGTGGTCCAGTTGGATACACACCAGCAACACCCTCCTCGTCAACTTCCTCCACAATCTCCATCAGATTCAGTCCTGCAGCCCAAGTCAGCAGCCAGACTGAGTCCTCCTCAATACGGGATTCATCCGAGGAATCCTGCAGCGGTACGCCTACTACTGCCACTGCTGCTGTTGCTGCTGTTAGTCGGTCATCTTCCCAGAGGGGAAGTCGTAAGACCGCTAAGTCTTTCACCAAACAATTGACCGTCCAACAGTCGTTTGCCATGACCACCAAATACGATAGTAGTCACCCTATTGCAAAGCGTATAACTGCGGCTGTAACTGCAATGTTGGTGTTAGACGTGCGCCCGGTGTCCGCCATCAGTGGAGTGGGATTTAGAGGGTTGATGGAGGTATTGTGTCCCTGGTACCAAATCCCCTCGAGATTCCACTTCACTAGGCAGGCGATACCAAAAATGTACAGAGAAGTACGATCAAGTGTCCTCAGTGCTCTTAAAAATGCGGTTGTACCCACTGTCCACTTAACCACGGACATGTGGACAAGTGGTTCTGGGCAAACGAAGGACTATATGACTGTGACAGCCCACTGGGTAGATGCATCCCCTTCCGCAGCAACAGCTGCATCAGTAGCAGCATCTACAAAATGGCTGCTCATGCAAAGGCAGGCAACATTGTGCATTACAGGCTTTAATAAGAGGCACAACGCTGACAACATATTAGAGAAAATGAGGGAAATTATCTCCCAGTGGCTTACCCCACTTAGACTCTCATGGGGATTTGTGGTGTCAGACAATGCCAGTAACATTGTGCGGGCATTAAATATGGGCAATTTCCAGCACGTCCCATGTTTTGCCCACACCATTAATTTGGTGGTGCAGCATTACCTCAAGAGTGACAGGGGTGTGCAGGAGATGCTTGCGGTGGCCCGCAAAATTGCTGGACACTTTCGGCATTCAGCCAGTGCCTACCGCAGACTAGAGGCACATCAAAAAAGCTTGAACCTGCCCTGCCATCACCTCAAACAAGAGGTTGTGACGCGCTGGAACTCCACCCTCTATATGCTGCAGAGGATGGAGGAGCAGCAAAAGGCCATTCAGGCCTACACAGCCACCTACGACATAGGCAAAGGAGTGGGGATGCGCCTGAGTCAAGCGCAGTGGAGACTGATTTCCGTGTTGTGCAAGGTTCTGCAGCCATTTGAACTTGCCACACGAGAAGTCAGTTCCGACACTGCCAGCTTGAGTCAGGTCATTCCCCTGATCAGGCTGTTGCAGAAGCAGCTGGAGAAAGTGAGGGAGGAGCTGGTAAGCCATTGCGATTACAGCAAGCATGTAGCTCTTGTGGATGTAGCCCTTCGTACGCTTTGCCAGGATCCGAGGGTGGTCACTCTTTTAAAGTCAGAGGAATACATTCTGGCCACCGTGCTCGATCCTCGGTTTAAAGCGTATGTTGTGTCTCTGTTTCCGGCGGACACAAGTCTACAGCGGTGCAAAGACCTGCTGGTCAGGAGATTGTCCTCTGAAGAGGACCGTGACATGCCAACAGCTCCACCCTCATTTTCTTCCACATCTATGGCTGCGAGGAAAAAGCTCAGTTTTCCCAAAAGAGGCACTGGCGGGGATGCTGATAACATCTGGTCCGGACTGAAGGACCTGCCAACCATTGCAGACATGTCTACTCTCGCTGCATTGGATGCTGTGACAATAGAAAAAATTGTGGATGATTACTTTGCTGACACCATCCAAGTAGACATGTCAGACAGTCCATATTGTTACTGGCAGGAAAAAAAGGCAGTTTGGAAGCCCCTGTACAAACTGGCTCTATTTTACCTGAGTTGTCCCCCCTCCAGTGTGTACTCGGAAAGAGTTTTTAGTGCAGCGGGGAACCTGGTCAGTGAGCGGCGAAGGAGGTTGCTTCCTCACAATGTTGAAAAAATGATGTTTATAAAAATGAATAATCAATTCCTCAATGAAGTACAGCACTGCCCTCCAGATACTACAGAGGGACCTGTGGTTGTGGAGTCCAGCGGGGACGAATTGATAATGTGTGATGAGGAGGAAGTAGACACTGTAGGGGGAGAGGAATCAGAGGTTGAGGATGAGGACGACATCTTGCCTCAGTAGAGCCTGTTTAGTCTGTACAGGGAGAGATGAATAGCTTTTTTGGTGTGGGGGCCCAAACAAACCAATCATTTCAGTCAAAGTTGTTTGGTAGGCCCTGTCGCTGAAATGATTGGTTTGTTAAAGTGTGCATGTCCTATTTCAACAACATACCTCTCAACTGCAGCTCATCCCTCCTCTGCGGGGATAATGTCTCCTGTGCTCTGACACGTCACTCTGTGTACTCTCAGCCTCAGGATCTGACACTACAGCTACCATGCTTCTTGTAGCAGCCCTCACTCCAGGGCCTCTTCCATGTGCAGTGTCCCCCTCTCTCTTGGGTTCACTATAGTGGCATGGAGTTCTCCCCCTCATCCAGGGCACACATTCCTTGCCCTGGCTCAGTCACCACGCTCAGACTTCCAGGCAATGCTGGGGGAGCCTGGGAGCTTCCACCCCAGGTCCCCAGCTACAACTCTCCTCTCCTGTGTCTTCTCTCTCTTTCTGACACTTTAAAGATCGTGCCTTTAAATGAAAAAGTCAGTCTTCATTGCACGACTATGTGCAAGTGCAACAGGGACATTTTTTTGGGTTTACAAAGTCAAACAATAACACTTCGACCCTGTCTGTCTGGGGTCTCTCAATGACGAATTGTCTGTAGCATGTTTGGAGGAGGTATTGTGGCCCCGGTATCAAATTGGGTACCGGGGCCACCCCACTATGCAGTCCAGATACTTGTTTGGTGGAATTCCGACACGTGGAGGGTTTTTTAATTATATTGTGGCCTCGGTACCAAATTGTGTACCGGGGCCACCACACTACGCAGTCAAGATAGATAGATGCGTATTGCGTATCATAGATAAAGTACTTTCAGTGGTGTGGGGCAAATTGAAAAATATTCCAAATGCACTGACATTATCAAAAACAAGAGGTTGTCACACGCTAAAACTCCAACATGTATATGATGGAGAGGATGGAGGAGCAGCCGTATGTGTAGTGTAATGCAGATCTGTTGAAGGTTTTTTATATATTTTATTGTGGTGCCCAGTGCCCACTCCTCTACGCAGTCCAGATACATTTATTGGTGCGAATCATAAAAGTTCAGGGTTTTTAATATATATTGTGGTGACCCACTCCTCTACGCAGTCCAGGTACATTTATTGGTGCGATTCATAAAAGTTCAGGGTTTTTAAGATATCTTGTGGTGACCCACTCCTATACGCAGTCCAGGTACATTTATTGGTGCGATTCATAAAAGTTCAGGGTTTTTAATAGATATTGTGGTGACCCACTCCTCTACGCAGTCCAGGTACATTTATTGGTGCGAATCATAAAAGTTCAGGGTTTTTAATATATCTTGTGGTGACCCACTCCTCTACGCAGTCCAGGTACATTTATTGGTGCGAATCATAAAAGTTCAGGGTTTTTAAGATATTGTGGTGACCCACTCCTCTACGCAGTCCAGGTACAATTATTGGTGCGAATCATAAAAGTTCAGGGTTTTTAAGATATTGTGGTGACCCACTCCTCTACGCAGTCCAGGTACAATTATTGGTGCGAATCATAAAAGTTCAGGGTTTTTAATATATTGTGGTGACCCACTCCTCTACGCAGTCCAGGTACAATTATTGGTGCGAATCATAAAAGTTCAGGGTTTTTAAGATATTGTGGTGACCCACTCCTCTACGCAGTCCAGGTACAATTATTGTTGCGAATCATAAAAGTTCAGGGTTTTTAAGATATTGTGGTGACCCACTCCTCTACGCAGTCCAGGTACAATTATTGGTGCGAATCATAAAAGTTCAGGGTTTTTAAGATATTGTGGTGACCCACTCCTCTACGCAGTCCAGGTACAATTATTGGTGCGAATCATAAAAGTTCAGGGTTTTTAAGATATTGTGGTGACCCACTCCTCTACGCAGTCCAGGTACAATTATTGGTGCGAATCATAAAAGTTCAGGGTTTTTAAGATATTGTGGTGACCCACTCCTCTACGCAGTCCAGGTACAATTATTGGTGCGAATCATAAAAGTTCAGGGTTTTTAAGATATTGTGGTGACCCACTCCTCTACGCAGTCCAGGTACAATTATTGTTGCGAATCATAAAAGTTCAGGGTTTTTAAGATATTGTGGTGACCCACTCCTCTACGCAGTCCAGGTACAATTATTGGTGCGAATCATAAAAGTTCAGGGTTTTTAAGATATTGTGGTGACCCACTCCTCTACGCAGTCCAGGTACAATTATTGGTGCGAATCATAAAAGTTCAGGGTTTTTAAGATATTGTGGTGACCCACTCCTCTACGCAGTCCAGGTACAATTATTGGTGCGAATCATAAAAGTTCAGGGTTTTTAAGATATTGTGGTGACCCACTCCTCTACGCAGTCCAGGTACAATTATTGGTGCGAATCATAAAAGTTCAGGGTTTTTAAGATATTGTGGTGACCCACTCCTCTACGCAGTCCAGGTACAATTATTGGTGCGAATCATAAAAGTTCAGGGTTTTTAAGATATTGTGGTGACCCACTCCTCTACGCAGTCCAGGTACAATTATTGGTGCGAATCATAAAAGTTCAGGGTTTTTAAGATATTGTGGTGACCCACTCCTCTACGCAGTCCAGGTACATTTATTGGTGCGAATCATAAAAGTTCAGGGTTTTTAAGATATTGTGGTGACCCACTCCTCTACGCAGTCCAGGTACATTTATTGGTGCGATTCATAAAAGTTCAGGGTTTTTAATATATATTGTGGTGACCCACTCCTCTACGCAGTCCAGAAAGATACCTTGTTGCAACGTTTTGGACTAATAACTATATTGTGAGGTGTTCACAATACACTGTAAATTAGTGGAAATGCTTGTTATTGAATGTTATTGAGGTTAATAATAGCCTAGGATTGAAAATAAGCCCAAAAACTTGATTTTTAAACTTTTTATGTTTTTTTCAAAAAAAATCCGAATCCAATACCTTAAATCCGAACCGAGACCTTTCGTCAAGTGTTTTGCGAGACAAATCCGAACCTCAAAAATAACGAAAATCCGGATCCAAAACACAAAACACCAGACCTCAAAAGTCGCCGGTGCACATCCCTAGTTTTAATAATAATAGCAGCCAAAACAATGCTGGAAAATTTGGCATATTTATCTGCAAAAAGTGGAAGGAAATGCGTTTACTGTGATTCATTTCTTGTTTACTTTGGATTAGGAGAGTCATGAACTTTAAAATCAGACTGGGATGAAGTTCCCACACAATTAGCAATTCCGCCACCACAGATCACATTTTCAGTGAAAATTCTCTTACAGACACACTGGGAAATGATTGCTGAGTTTAGCTATATCAGACGGGGCAAACTGGCCATCTGCCAAATGCCAGAAGGACCGATGGCTAGATGGACCACTGTGGACTGGCCATTACATCCTTCCGGGACCTGAAACCTAATAAGGCCGGCCATAGCCTATTAGTGGCTGATTGCTGTAATGTGGGGGTCATGCGGGTTACTGTAATGTGGGGGTGATGCTGGTTGCTGTAATGTGTGGGTGATGCTGGTTGCTGTAATGTGGGGGTGATGCTGGTTGCTGTAATGTGGGGGTAATGCTGGTTGCTGTAATGTGGGGGTGATGCTGGTTACTGTAATGTGGGGGTGATGCTGGTTACTGTAATGTGGGGGTGATGCTGGTTGCTGTAATGTGGGGGGGTGATGCTGGTTGCTGTAATGTGGGGGGTGATGCCGGTTGCTGTAATGTGGGGGGTGATGCCGGTTGCTGTAATGTGGGGGGTGATGCTGGATGCTGTAATGTGGGGGGTGATGCTGGTTGCTGTAATGTGGAGGTGATGCTGGTTGCTGTAATGTGTGGGTGATGCTGGATGCTGTAATGTGGGGGGTGATGCTGGTTGCTGTAATGTGGGGGGTGATGCTGGTTGCTGTAATGTGTGGGTGATGCTGGTTGCTGTAATGTGGGGGTGATGCTGGTTGCTGTAATGTGGGGGTGATGCTGGTTGCTGTAATGTGGGGGTGATGCTGGTTGCTGTAATGTGGGGGTGATGCTGGTTGCTGTAATGTGGAGGTGATGCTGGTTGCTGTAATGTGGGGGTGATGCTGGTTGCTGTAATGTGGGGGTGATGCTGGATGCTGTAATGTGGGGGTAATGCTGGATGCTGTAATGTGGGGGGTGATGCTGGTTGCTGTAATGTGGGGGTGATGCTGGTTGCTGTAATGTGGAGGTGATGCTGGTTGCTGTAATGTGGGGGGTGATGCTGGTTGCTGTAATGTGGGGGTGATGCTGGTTGCTGTAATGTGGGGGTGATGCTGGTTGCTGTAATGTGGGGGTAATGCTGGATGCTGTAATGTGGGGGTGATGCTGGTTGCTGTAATGTGGGGGTGATGCTGGTTGCTGTAATGTGGGGGGTGATGCTGGTTGCTGTAATGTGGGGGTGATGCTGGATGCTGTAATGTGGGGGGTGATGCTGGTTGCTGTAATGTGAGGGGTGATGCTGGATGCTGTAATGTGGGGGTAATGCTGGTTGCTGTAATGTGAGGGGTGATGCTGGATGCTGTAATGTGTAGGGTGATGCTGGTTGCTGTAATGTGTGGGTGATGCTGGTTGCTGTAATGTGGGGGTGATGCTGGTTACTGTAATGTGGGGGTGATGGCAGTTGCTGTAATGTGGGGGGTGATGCTGGTTGCTGTAATGTGGGGGTGATGCTGGTTGCTGTAATGTGTGGGTGATGCTGGTTGCTGTAATGTGTGGGTGATGCTGGTTGCTGTAATGTGGGGGTAATGCTGGTTGCTGTAATGTGGGGGTGATGCTGGATGCTGTAATGTGGGGGGTGATGCTGGTTGCTGTAATGTGGGGGTGATGCTGGGCGCTGTAATGTGGGGGGTGATGCTGGATGCTGTAATGTGGGGGTGATGCTGGTTGCTGTAATGTGGGGGGTGATGCTGGATGCTGTAATGTGGGGGGTGATGCTGGATGCTGTAATGTGGGGGGTGATGCTGGTTGCTGTAATGTGGGGGTGATGCTGGTTGCTGTAATGTGGGGGTGATGCTGGTTGCTGTAATGTGGGGGGTGATGCTGGTTGCTGTAATGTGGGGGTGATGGCAGTTGCTGTAATGTGGGGGGTGATGCTGGACGCTGGAATGTGGGGGTGATGCTGGTTACTGTAATGTGGGGGGTGATGCTGGACGCTGTAATGTGGGGGGTGATGCTGGTTGCTGTAATGTGGGGGTAATGCTGGTTGCTGTAATGTGGGGGTGATGCTGGATGCTGTAATGTGGGGGGTGATGCTGGTTGCTGTAATGTGGGGGTGATGCTGGGCGCTGTAATGTGGGGGGTGATGCTGGATGCTGTAATGTGGGGGTGATGCTGGTTGCTGTAATGTGGGGGGTGATGCTGGATGCTGTAATGTGGGGGGTGATGCTGGATGCTGTAATGTGGGGGGGTGATGCTGGTTGCTGTAATGTGGGGGTGATGCTGGTTGCTGTAATGTGGGGGTGATGCTGGTTACTGTAATGTGGGGGTGATGGCAGTTGCTGTAATGTGGGGGGTGATGCTGGTTGCTGTAATGTGGGGGGTGATGCTGGTTGCTGTAATGTGGGGGGTGATGCTGGACGCTGTAATGTGGGGGGTGATGCTGGTTGCTGTAATGTGGGGGGTGATGCTGGTTGCTGTAATGTGGGGGGTTATGGCAGTTGCTGTAATGTGGGGGGTGATGCTGGATGCTGTAATGTGGGGGGTGATGCTGGTTGCTGTAATGTGGGGGGTGATGCTGGTTGCTGTAATGTGGGGGTGATGCTGGTTGCTGTAATGTGGGGGTGATGCTGGTTGCTGTAATGTGGGGGTGATGCTGGTTGCTGTAATGTGGAGGTGATGCTGGTTGCTGTAATGTGGGGGTGATGCTGGTTGCTGTAATGTGGGGGTGATGCTGGATGCTGTAATGTGGGGGTAATGCTGGATGCTGTAATGTGGGGGGTGATGCTGGATGCTGTAATGTGGGGGTGATGCTGGTTGCTGTAATGTGGAGGTGATGCTGGTTGCTGTAATGTGGGGGGTGATGCTGGTTGCTGTAATGTGGGGGTGATGCTGGTTGCTGTAATGTGGGGGTAATGCTGGATGCTGTAATGTGGGGGTGATGCTGGTTGCTGTAATGTGGGGGTGATGCTGGTTGCTGTAATGTGGGGGGTGATGCTGGTTGCTGTAATGTGGGGGTGATGCTGGATGCTGTAATGTGGGGGGTGATGCTGGTTGCTGTAATGTGAGGGGTGATGCTGGATGCTGTAATGTGGGGGGTGATGCTGGTTGCTGTAATGTGTGGGTGATGCTGGTTGCTGTAATGTGGGGGTGATGCTGGTTGCTGTAATGTGGGGGTAATGCTGGATGCTGTAATGTGGGGGGTGATGCTGGTTGCTGTAATGTGAGGGGTGATGCTGGATGCTGTAATGTGTAGGGTGATGCTGGTTGCTGTAATGTGTGGGTGATGCTGGTTGCTGTAATGTGGGGGTGATGCTGGTTACTGTAATGTGGGGGTGATGGCAGTTGCTGTAATGTGGGGGGTGATGCTGGTTGCTGTAATGTGGGGGTGATGCTGGTTGCTGTAATGTGTGGGTGATGCTGGTTGCTGTAATGTGTGGGTGATGCTGGTTGCTGTAATGTGGGGGTAATGCTGGTTGCTGTAATGTGGGGGTGATGCTGGATGCTGTAATGTGGGGGGTGATGCTGGTTGCTGTAATGTGGGGGTGATGCTGGGCGCTGTAATGTGGGGGGTGATGCTGGTTGCTGTAATGTGGGGGTAATGCTGGTTGCTGTAATGTGGGGGTGATGCTGGATGCTGTAATGTGGGGGGTGATGCTGGTTGCTGTAATGTGGGGGTGATGCTGGGCGCTGTAATGTGGGGGGTGATGCTGGATGCTGTAATGTGGGGGTGATGCTGGTTGCTGTAATGTGGGGGGTGATGCTGGATGCTGTAATGTGGGGGGTGATGCTGGATGCTGTAATGTGGGGGGGTGATGCTGGTTGCTGTAATGTGGGGGTGATGCTGGTTGCTGTAATGTGGGGGTGATGCTGGTTACTGTAATGTGGGGGTGATGGCAGTTGCTGTAATGTGGGGGGTGATGCTGGTTGCTGTAATGTGGGGGGTGATGCTGGTTGCTGTAATGTGGGGGGTGATGCTGGACGCTGTAATGTGGGGGGTGATGCTGGTTGCTGTAATGTGGGGGGTGATGCTGGTTGCTGTAATGTGGGGGGTTATGGCAGTTGCTGTAATGTGGGGGGTGATGCTGGATGCTGTAATGTGGGGGGTGATGCTGGTTGCTGTAATGTGGGGGGTGATGCTGGTTGCTGTAATGTGTGGGTGATGCTGGTTGCTGTAATGTGGGGGTGATGCTGGTTGCTGTAATGTGGGGGTGATGCTGGTTGCTGTAATGTGGAGGTGATGCTGGTTGCTGTAATGTGGGGGTGATGCTGGTTGCTGTAATGTGGGGGTGATGCTGGATGCTGTAATGTGGGGGTAATGCTGGATGCTGTAATGTGGGGGGTGATGCTGGTTGCTGTAATGTGGGGGTGATGCTGGTTGCTGTAATGTGGAGGTGATGCTGGTTGCTGTAATGTGGGGGGTGATGCTGGTTGCTGTAATGTGGGGGTGATGCTGGTTGCTGTAATGTGGGGGTGATGCTGGTTGCTGTAATGTGGGGGTAATGCTGGATGCTGTAATGTGGGGGTGATGCTGGTTGCTGTAATGTGGGGGTGATGCTGGTTGCTGTAATGTGGGGGGTGATGCTGGTTGCTGTAATGTGGGGGTGATGCTGGATGCTGTAATGTGGGGGGTGATGCTGGTTGCTGTAATGTGAGGGGTGATGCTGGATGCTGTAATGTGGGGGGTGATGCTGGTTGCTGTAATGTGTGGGTGATGCTGGTTGCTGTAATGTGGGGGTGATGCTGGTTGCTGTAATGTGGGGGTAATGCTGGATGCTGTAATGTGGGGGGTGATGCTGGTTGCTGTAATGTGAGGGGTGATGCTGGATGCTGTAATGTGTAGGGTGATGCTGGTTGCTGTAATGTGTGGGTGATGCTGGTTGCTGTAATGTGGGGGTGATGCTGGTTACTGTAATGTGGGGGTGATGGCAGTTGCTGTAATGTGGGGGGTGATGCTGGTTGCTGTAATGTGGGGGTGATGCTGGTTGCTGTAATGTGTGGGTGATGCTGGTTGCTGTAATGTGTGGGTGATGCTGGTTGCTGTAATGTGGGGGTAATGCTGGTTGCTGTAATGTGGGGGTGATGCTGGATGCTGTAATGTGGGGGGTGATGCTGGTTGCTGTAATGTGGGGGTGATGCTGGGTGCTGTAATGTGGGGGGTGATGCTGGATGCTGTAATGTGGGGGTGATGCTGGTTGCTGTAATGTGGGGGGTGATGCTGGATGCTGTAATGTGGGGGGTGATGCTGGATGCTGTAATGTGGGGGGTGATGCTGGTTGCTGTAATGTGGGGGTGATGCTGGTTGCTGTAATGTGGGGGTGATGCTGGTTGCTGTAATGTGTGGGTGATGCTGGTTGCTGTAATGTGGGGGTAATGCTGGATGCTGTAATGTGGGGGGTGATGCTGGTTGCTGTAATGTGGGGGGTGATGCTGGATGCTGTAATGTGGGGGGTGATGCTGGATGCTGTAATGTTGGGGGTGATGCTGGTTGCTGTAATGTGGGGGGGTGATGCTGGTTGCTGTAATGTGGGGGGTGATGCTGGTTGCTGTAATGTGGGGGTGATGCTGGTTACTGTAATGTGGGGGTGATGGCAGTTGCTGTAATGTGGGGGGTGATGCTGGTTGCTGTAATGTGTGGGTGATGCTGGTTGCTGGAATGTGGGAGTGATGCTGGTTGCTGTAATGTGGGGGGTGATGCTGGACGCTGTAATGTGGGGGGTGATGCTGGTTGCTGTAATGTGGGGGGTGATGCTGGACGCTGTAATGTGGGGGGTGATGCTGGTTGCTGTAATGTGGGGGGTGATGCTGGTTGCTGTAATGTGGGGGTGATGGCAGTTGCTGTAATGTGGGGGTGATGCTGGATGCTGTAATGTGGGGGGTGATGCTGGACGCTGTAATGTAAGGGGTGATGCTGGATGCTGTAATGTGGGGGGTGATGCTGGTTGCTGTAATGTGGGGGTGATGCTGGTTGCTGTAATGTGGGGGGTGATGCTGGATGCTGTAATGTGGGGGGTGATGCTGGATGCTGTAATGTGGGGGGTGATGCTGGTTGCTGTAATGTGGAGGTGATGCTGGTTGCTGTAATGTGGGGGTGATGGCAGTTGCTGTAATGTGGGGGGTGATGCTGGTTGCTGTAATGTGGGGGGTGATGCTGGTTGCTGTAATGTGGGGGTGATGCTGGTTGCTGTAATGTGGGGGTGATGCTGGTTGCTGTAATGTGGGGGTGATGCCGGTTGCTGTAATGTGGGGGTTATGGCAGTTGCTGTAATGTGGGGGGTGATGCTGGATGCTGTAATGTGGGGGGTGATGCTGGTTGCTGTAATGTGGGGGTGATGGCAGTTGCTGTAATGTGGGGGGTGATGCTGGACGCTGGAATGTGGGGGTGATGCTGGTTACTGTAATGTGGGGGGTGATGCTGGACGCTGTAATGTGGGGGGTGATGCTGGTTGCTGTAATGTGGGGGTAATGCTGGTTGCTGTAATGTGGGGGTGATGCTGGATGCTGTAATGTGGGGGGTGATGCTGGTTGCTGTAATGTGGGGGTGATGCTGGGCGCTGTAATGTGGGGGGTGATGCTGGATGCTGTAATGTGGGGGTGATGCTGGTTGCTGTAATGTGGGGGGTGATGCTGGATGCTGTAATGTGGGGGGTGATGCTGGATGCTGTAATGTGGGGGGGTGATGCTGGTTGCTGTAATGTGGGGGTGATGCTGGTTGCTGTAATGTGGGGGTGATGCTGGTTACTGTAATGTGGGGGTGATGGCAGTTGCTGTAATGTGGGGGGTGATGCTGGTTGCTGTAATGTGGGGGGTGATGCTGGTTGCTGTAATGTGGGGGGTGATGCTGGACGCTGTAATGTGGGGGGTGATGCTGGTTGCTGTAATGTGGGGGGTGATGCTGGTTGCTGTAATGTGGGGGGTTATGGCAGTTGCTGTAATGTGGGGGGTGATGCTGGATGCTGTAATGTGGGGGGTGATGCTGGTTGCTGTAATGTGGGGGTGATGCTGGTTGCTGTAATGTGGGGGGTGATGCTGGTTGCTGGAATGTGGGGGTGATGCTGGTTACTGTAATGTGGGGGTGATGGCAGTTGCTGTAATGTGGGGGTGATGCTGGTTGCTGTAATGTGGGGGTGATGCCGGTTGCTGTAATGTGGGGGTGATGCTGGTTGCTGTAATGTGGGGGTGATGCCGGATGCTGTAATGTGGGGGTGATGCTGGTTGCTGGAATGTGGGGGTGATGCTGGTTGCTGGAATGTGGGGGTGATGCCGGTTGCTGTAATGTGGGGGGTGATGGCAGTTGCTGTAATGTGGGGGGTGATGCTGGTTGCTCTAATGTGGGGCTGGGGGGGGCATGGGGACATCTGCCCCCTGGGTTGGTCCCATTGTGGGCTACCTTGGGCTAAGTTACTGGGCCACATGCATTTTTCTTTCTTTATAATAGGCTGCTGAGTCTTAGCCCCCGTGGTAAAGTTTGCCAGCCCTCAGATATATCATTAGTAAATTGTATTTATCAAACATACTTATATTGACTAATGTAATACCCTAGGGAATAGCCAGCACTTTTACACATAACTTTGCTTTGCTCCACTGTAGTTTTCCTCCCTTACAGCCATAGGTTTATACAAGTACTGGTTTATTGTACCAAGTAGGCACAAAGATATCAGAATTTATTGCTTGATGGCCACTTGGTTTCTCTTAAGGATTTCATGGGTCACTAATAATTCATATGCTGTTTGTTAGGTGTAATTTAAAATAAAGTTAGGGGAGCTCCACTTTACTTTATGGCTGGCCCCACCGCCTGTATAATGTAATCCAGGCGGTGGGGCCAGCAAATGCCGCTTTAAAAGCGCAGTTTTTACTGTGTCCATTCCAAGTGACGTCATTGATCACTGTACATATTTAGTTCAGTCACATTTTACATTTGGAGGCGAGTGCCTGTCTGTTATAGGGTAAGTACATATTTTCAGGTTGTCGGTGTCATGGTAATCTGTATTGTTTTCTAGTTATAAATTGTGTCAGCATTTAAAGTGCCTATAAACCCCACCACACCCCTTACATGAGAGTGAGTTTCTGATTTACCAGTATCGTTATAGAACATAATCACACATAATTAGTATCCAGGTTCAGTAAAGGGGCTGGTGTAGAGTAGGCTAGATTTCATAGCGTATCTTGTGTGAAATCACTCCCACTGCCCAGAAAGTGGACACACGCATATGCGCCTATGCAGATTTGCGTGACTCTGGCACTTATGCCCACCGGCTTCTAGAGAGAGGGGACGGGGAGGTGGGTGCGAGGGGTGTTCTTACATTGGGCCAGTGCACTGAAGGTGTTTTTACGCAAATGCAGCCCACGCAGACCTGCAGAAACACGTATATAAGCCTGTTATCTTTTGCACCTGCTGCGGGGCAGGTGCGGGGCAACATGCCTGGTGTAACCCTACAAGGCCTGGCAGCTCCAACAAATCCTGCTGCCTCCACCTTGGTCTATCCAATCCCACCTGACACTACTACCGCTTACCAGAATTCATCCATAAGCTTCACTCCCACTCCTCATATCTCAACATCCCCTCCTCCCTCTAGATTGTAAGCTTGCAAAAACAGGATGCTCCATGATTTGTTTTATTTTTCCAGTTGTTTATATGTACCTTGTTTTGTAAGCTTTCTTTGTATGCATTTATACTTCACCCATTGTACACAATGCACAGCGCTATGGCATCTTTCAACCCCCCATAAATTAACAATGATGACAGGGTCCCACAAGTCTAGAATGCCAGCTTTTAGTAAAGCTTCATAAACACCTTATACATAGTTTCAGTTGCCTCATACAAAGTCATATGAATGAATTGAAAAAACTATTCAAAGACAGGACATGGAGGAAGACTGTAGATCCACGTTATGTGAGTATTTCACACAGCTCTTACCATTACAGATCATTGTGTTAAAAAGTATAACGTTTATGAACAATAGTGGTATCCTGCCCTACTTTCCACTCTTTCTTTGTCTATGTCTCTCTTGATCTCTCCCTCGCTCTCTTATGAACCCTTCTTTTATTTTATGAGAAAGAACGTTTTGAAAATATGACGACCAAATTCTCTGAGCTACTGCTAGTGTTCTGGGAAAATATAATATTTACAAAGCTGGATATTTCTGTTTTCAAGTAGATGGAAAGTACATTTCAAATGATAAAAGCCAGTTGTCCTATCTATAAAAAAAAGTCAGGTGCACATTGATTGTGACTACAGAGAGCCGCAACACGTTTGCTTTCTTTATAAAATAAATGTAAAACTTAATTAAAATGTATATTTTTTATACAACTTTTTAAGCAGATGCCTAACTTTCAAAGCTTCATGTGCAGAAATAATAAAGTGGAGTAGAACTTGATAGAGTCATATTCACATAAACCCCATCCGCGCCCCCAACCGAGTCCCTTTATAACTGCAGCGTGTGTCCTGTAAGTGCTTCTGTAAAGTCACAAGCGTCAGTTTGTGGACCACAACCATATTTGTATAAAAATGTAAGAATGTGGGGACAAAGTGCGGAGTTATTATTATCCTTTGTTTATAAAGCACGACCATGTGGTCAAGGTGATCATGATACAATTTACATGAAGCCGAAGCTAAAGATGGCCCTGCACAAAGGCTTGCAATCTAAAGCTGGGTACACACTACAGAATTTTCCACCAACTTTTTATGCCGATCGCTCGGACCATGGACTGCATACACACTAGCCTTGTTTTAGACGATAAAGGGAAGAGCGGACGTCTCTTTAGCGACTTTTTACAGCCATGTTGTCGTGAGCAATGATTGCAACTTCGTACACACTGAAGCATCATTTGCGGGGCATATAACGATATACCAAATACATTAGCCTAAAGGAATGAAAGGAAATATAGCCAACATCAAGAAAAAAAATTAAAAACCTTGATAATACTTTTGATGACATGTATATGCTGTTTGCAACTTTTGTGCCACAAACCAGTAGCACCTTTTAAGTGTAATACTATTTTTGTTTCACGTGTCATATTGTACTATACAAATTTTTAAACTTTTTTTTTTACCTGCAATAAAACTGTTGCATCAACACTGTGTGATTTATTCTGGGCATTTTACAAATATTACTTAAGGTTAATATGACTTTTATAAGTTGAATAGTTTATAAAGGTTAAAGTTTATAAAGTGTAAATATGAATAGATTCCCAACATAGATGCAAAGGGTAATAACACACGTGCTTTACACAAGTGTAATGGTCTGCAACCAGACAGGTGCAATACACATTTATGCAAAACACAAGCCTGTGATGTGTGGATACCGCATCACGTGGGACTGGTACAGGCATCACAAATTTACATACACACGTCCCCCAGGTCGAGGAAGTATCGGAGGATTGTCATGGATCGGTTGGAAGTTTATAGACACTACACAACGGAAACGAGATTGGAACGAAAATATTTAACGGTACGACCAACCAAATGAGGCGACAATCGTCCATTTGGGCAGACTTTCGACCATCGTGTCACTACACACACTGACCCGACTTTTGAACGAGCGGTCGTATGTCGGCTGGTTGAGCCGATTATTGGATGAAAACCCTGCAGTGTGTACCCAGCTTTAGAGGTGTGTGGAACTGATACAAAGAGCTGGTAAATACTGCACAAGATAATGGGTGGGTTCCTGCCTTCTTTGGTACATTCACTATGATGTGCCTGAGTACGTGCACGATAAGAATGTTATTTAGGTTTTCAGAAGAAATGATGCAATAAGTGCCAGTAATCAAATACATAATAAGAGCATAATCAATTAAACAGTTTATACAGCCAGCGGGTTGGGATTACTAATTCGAGATGGAGTGGAAAGTGGTGTCAATAGGGTGTGCGTTTGTGACTGGCATAAATAAGAAAGGTCAAAGGGAGGGAAGTAAGGGGGGGGCAAGGCCTGGACCCCGTGGGCCACAATTCCGAGATGCTAATACAGAAGAACAATAAGAATTGGCTGAAATTTATGACATTTTATTTAAGTCTCTTGAATAATTTTTCATAGACCCAACTACCTCTTATCAATATATTATCTGTTGCAGTTCACAAATCAAATAAATTGTGATGTCCATATTTCTTACTATATTGAAAATAATGTATTACACAATCATTTTTGCATGTGTTTATGTCTCGATGCAAAATTTAGCTTTAGAAGAAGCCAATATAGTTACACAGATGTGCAGAGAATGTGAGTTCTCCATACAGAACCATCATGTTTATATGTTTTAGAATGTAAAGCAATTAAAGGCACATAAGTTTTGCTTATAAATAGATCTTGGTTTCAAAGGTCCATCTTCAGACCAGAGTCCAGTTATTTTGGCAGAGCTGTTTTGGAGATCCCTGCTGAGTCAGACTTACAGATACACCAGACATAATCAGCATACTTAACATAGCTGACCTTGTCTATTTAGGAATCAGGTCAGGGGAGTAGGGCAACGCCTTTGGCAGATTGTATGTGGTTCCATTCTCACTCCTGGCTGGATTCTAGTGTTGTTTGACCTGACTTAGTGAACCGGATAAACAATGCACGATATCTTCACATATTGGAAATGACATCATGATCAATTACAGCAAAAGCATTAGCATAAACATGTTGTGATTTCCCATAGATGAATTATATACACATAAACTCCACCTTGCTTGCACGCACGTGGCTCTTAATAGATCCATCACCTACAGACAGTGGGCGGGGCCATGTTGTTGGCTCAACCAATGTCACTAGTTCCTAGCTAAATAATACGCAAATGTTTGTTCTGCCCACAGAAAGGTCGCTCCCACTGTCTGCAGGTGACAGATCTTCTTACATGTTCTGGAACGGATATTACTTACTTATTAGTATGTCAGAGGATCATCATCACCATTTATTTATATAGCGCCACTGATTCCGCAGTGCTGTACAGAGAACTCATTCATATCAGTCCCTGCCCCATTGGAGCTTACAGTCTATATTCCCTAACATACACACACAGACAGAGAGAGAGAGAGAGAGAGACAGACTAGGGTCAATTTTTGATAGCAGCCAATTAACCTACTAGTATTTTTTTGGGCGTGTGGGAGGAAACCGGAGCACCCGGAGGAAACCCGCGCAGACACAGGGAGAACATACAATGGTTGGGAATTGAACTCATGACCCAAGCGCTGTGAGGCAGAAGTGCTAACCACTAAGCCACCGTGCTGCCCCAACTGTGTAAAAAGTATGTGAATTGGTGCGTACGTATTGGGCACCTCCAGGCCTGCACTAACCCTAATCTGCCAGCTCTGGCATTTGCGCGAATGGCCATTAGACGGGCCCGGTCTCCCATACTTTTGTTACAATAAGCTGCTCAGCGGCAGCCAGTCTTCCATTTCTGCTTTTAATAAAATGGTCTGGGCAAAAATTGGAGTGGGCATCAGGCCCTAGGCACTCCCTGATTCTGTCCTGTTTCTGCAGTCATGCCAAAAGACACAAATGTGAGTCTATTAAGCCAGGGTTGTTTTTGTGTCAGGACCATGGACCAATTGCCAGCTTCTGCATAGTACAAACAGGGTCCATTTTACACATTGGTCCTGTGCTCACAGAATGACAGGTTTCTCTATGATAAAACCTCACTCGTGCTGAGGATGCACTGATGGTTTCACAAACTTATGTGCAGGATTAAAATTAAAAATGAATTGACCTATTGAAAACTAAACATGAACAAAATTTCTTTATTGTACGTTAGCTATTTAAATAGGTTTTCCACCTTGGAGCAACCTTCTTTCTTTATTAAATACTTCATTGAGGGTCTCTTACCTGTCTGAGAAAATGTCACATTAAGTATAGATTTTCAATCCATAGCAGCTTAGAACTCTGCTGTACACAAGCTCCAGCAGAAACAAGTCTTTGGGGTAAAGTATCAAGCTGCGAGTTTCCGGTGGGTTTGAAATGTGGAGATGTTGCCTATAGCAACCAATCAGCTTCTAGTTATCATTTTGCAGAATGTACTAAATAAATGATAGCTAGAATCTGATTGGTTGCTATAGGCAACATCTCCACATTTCAAATCCGCAGCTTAATACATTTATCCCTGTATTGGCATTTGGAGGCTTCTGGGGTACCTCTTGGTAAGTTAGCTCTCAATTTAAAAACACATATATGTATGGCCCAAATATATGGGACTCTAACTGTTTAGAGTCAGGACCACCGTATTAGCAAAAGCACCGTGGAGTGGCGGGTGGCTTAAACTTAGATTTGCAAATGTGTGCAACTGAGACTTTTGCATTTTTATGTACAAGTAGAAATGGCAGCTCCTTTGCTGGCTATAGCAGTGTGCTGGGGGATTTTTTTATCGGTGTTTGTTCCTTTCAGGATAACCCCACCCTTTCAAGCACCTGCTATGAGCCTATGAATTGATTGAGCAACTTCCACTTCTGTAACATTTACCCCTTTGTCTTCCTACTCTCCTGATAGTACAGTCCACCAGCTGGAATAAGGTAGTAGTAGAGGTTCCAAACAAGTGCCCCCGTTAACACCTGTCATTCTTCTTCATAACAAATGACCACCATTCTTTTCCACAGGAAATGACTGCTATTGTCATACACAGCAGATGGCCACAGCAGCAAATAATTATCTTATCTAGCAAACAGCCATTACCACCAGAAATATACTGTACAGATAACCCTCACTGTTAGACACATGTTGTACAGATAACCAGCCAATGCAAGACACGTATTGCAGACAAATACTCCCATTGCAAATCACCAATTGCAGATACCCTCCACTGCAAACCACACAGAAAGAAAACAAGCAAAACTCTACTGTATAACAAAAACATTGTCCAGACAGTTCAACAGTGGAACACACTAGTCAGGAACTGAAAAAGAAGAATAATCAAGGTCAAAAAGAGAAGTCCAGGATTAGAGAGAACATAATTTTCTATGTCACTACCCGAGGTCAAGGGTTGGATAAAACAGTGGTCAGGTAAAAGTTCAGTAACAACAAGCAGTAGAATTCACACAACAAATGTTCAGGACTAATACTTTTCTCAAGGAGATCTAAATGATAGAATACAATAACAGGCAATAATGGGGCATAATATCATAATCCTGTGCCAAATACAAAAAAGATCTCAGTGTTATAGTTGCAGAGGCAATGCATGATGTCAGTGTGTATTGACAATACGACCGCGGACTTAGGGGGGTCTGGCAAAAAGGATGGGTCATGCACGTGTACACTAGAACCACGGATCAGGTAAGTTAGATATTTTTGCAAATATAGAATGATTACGCTTATTAAGTGAGGGTACTGGGCATCTAGAAAGTTTATAGACAATGCAGAAATGTCTACACTGCAAAACAAATGGTATAGCAGATATCACAGGCCAGCAATAGAGCACTAGATCTGAGCATAGTCATGTGCATTGTGGACCGTACTTAGAGTTAAGAGTAAAGTCAGCTAGAAAATTTAAATTTGCACCTGAACCATGTTGCAATGTAAGGGGTGCAAATAAAAATGTTTTGCATGCAGGGAAAATACTCCCTGTTTTTGCATGTAGCGGCCATAGGGGCATATTTAATAAAGCACGATAGTGCTTTTAACGGGTCATTAAGGTCCCACAGTGTCCTCCGCAAATTTATTAAGGGGGCATCGCAGCAGATATCATGGATATCTGCTGCTTTGCATTCCTCTTCGTTTTTGGGAGCAGTCACCATTCAACAGAATGGTGACTGCTCCTGGCCGCAATCTAACAAGTCCCGAAAAAACATTTTTTTCGGGAACTTTTCATGTTAATGTACGCCAGCTGAAGCTAGCGTACATCATCCGAATTGAGGAAATCTAATGCTGTCAGCTCTGCTCCGGAGAGCAGAGCTGGACAGCGCATGTGTGGAGGGATCACATGATCCCTCCCTGTTACTCAGCGCTCTCTCTCTGCAACTATCGTTGCAGAGACAGAGAGGGGATCTGTGTGCGCATGTCCAGTTCTTGGAACTGGACATGCGCAATTGAAGAGTGAAGAGAAGACCCGAAGACAGCGCTTCCGAAGAGGGGGGTAAGTATGATTTTTTTTATCACTGAAACAGCAGTTTTTCGGAACTGCTGTTTCTGTGCAGGGCTGTACATAAATGGAAGAAGTAGTTCAATCCTTATCATTGCGATAAGGATTGAAAACTACTTTTCACTTTATGTGAATATTGATAAATGTGCCCCATAGTGAGCTGTTTTATTTTAACACTGCCGTTTACAGTTGAGCTAAGACATGCCCCCTCTCAACTCCCGTAATCAGTCTGCACAGTCTAAATTGCGGCTTCAAAATACCTAGCCGAGAAGTACACATATACCGGAAACCACAAGCGGATGTATTACACCGCCAGAATTATAACAAAGTGGGATGAACGCTCCGACTGAGAATCTGGTACCAAAAGACAAAGGTAGAACCTTACAATATTTATATGTTGATGTAACCACTTCTGTGGATATCAGTCTATTGGAACATTGGGACTTGTGACTCAGTTGGACCAACCAACTAATTCAGCAGTTTGTGGGGATAATTTCTCCTAATTTCTAAAAGATTTATTAAAAGATTTCTAAATGACTGTATGACAACGTTAACATCATTAATCTTAATACATAAAATTATCGACTCTGCAGATATTGTGACTTACTGCTATACATGAATTGAATGTGTGCTATATATATAGATGGAATATTAACAATTTAGGTTTCAAAAAGTTGATTTCAAGGATAAAAATGTGTGTTTTTTTTTAATTGACTAAGTCAATTCCTCTTTTTTGTATAAATTACTTCTGTTACAAGGTGTTCTGTAGCACATAATATTGACTATAATATCCACGGCAGTGCTGTTTTATCTGTTTTACTTTTTATATTCGAACCTGCCCCCCCTCACCTGCAGTACAACCATACTTGCCTAACTCTCCTGGAATGTTCAGACTTCCACGTTTTAGAGACTCCTCCCTAGAGCGCAGGACTCCCTCCCAGATCCCACTTGTTGCGCAGCTGGGGGGCGATGCTGCAAATCGTGGCTTCATATCCCCAGCACTTGTCCTGGGACCTCCCCACCGTGATCTCCTGGAGGTAAGGTCCAAAAAGAAGGCAAGTATGACTACAGCATCATTTTGCTAGAGTGCAATATTGCACCTTTTATCTGGATTTGCTCTTAATCTGAAATGAGACCCTGCATGAGGATAATTCTGATTTTACTGTATTTATGTGGAAGATATTTAAATACATGCCTGACTTGGTTTTCAGCAGTTAAGGAAGTCACATTGTAGCACTATTGTAAAACATAACATAAACAATAATCAATTGCTTTCATTCAACAATAAAAAATACAATTGCAAATATCCTAAATGCTGTCAAGGAATATAAACCTTTATTGTGTAGAAAAGTAATGTTACAGACTACTCTCTAATATTTGATAAAAATGTATATTTGATTCAGCCCCTAATGATATCTGTTTATTTGCCAAAAGGATGCATTTGAATTACAAGGACTCAATAAAGTACCATATTATCATCATCTTACATATGACCTTTAGTTATGAAGGCAAGTTGTCCAATTCGTGATGATTTATTGAGTTAATGAACTTTACAAACTAGGGGCCTGATTCAATAAGGATCTTAACTTGAGAAACTTCTTATTTCAGTCTCCTGGACAAAACCATGTTACAATGCAAGGGGTGCAAATGAGTGTTCTGTTTTGCACATAAGTGAAATACTGACTGTTTTTTCATGTAGCACACAAATATCAACTTTAAATTTCAGTGTACAAATAAGCTATCAAATATTTGTGTGTTACATGAAAAAACAGGCAGAATTTAACTTATGTGCAAAACAGAAAACTAATTTGCACCCCTTGCATTGTAACATGGTTTTGTCCAGGAGACTGAAATAAGAAGTTTCTCAAGTTAAGATCCTTAATGAATATGCTTAGGAACCACATGTACAGCACCTACGTCTCTCTATAGGGATCACTATTCTCTAAATTAGCTACTTTCCTCTGATCTCCTGCTAAAGAACACAATGGATGGGATGGCGAGGGGAGGGATATGAAGACAACTATGTGCACGAACCTAAGAGGATTTGTTGAATGCACTACAAGAAGTACTGGAGAGTCAGTGGACAGCTTCTAAGAATAATTGACTTTACATGTAATGGACTTTTCGTGGTTCTGCATGGACAGGATGAGGCTTATCAATAAATGGTTACATTAGATGGATTAATGACTTCCTCCCTTTTCAGCCTAAATGACTATGTGACTGTATGTGGAATATGCAATAAGAATTGAAGATCACTGTATAACCCTCGATGTGCTATCCTTTATAGTAAAAATATAGTCACTAAAAGTATACTTTGTAACAAGTAAATATATGCATGCTGTATATAACCATATGACTGCATTGCTGTAGAGGTAATGTTATATGTATTCTGTGACCTATAAAAAAAAGCATGGCACTATGCCCGCTCTTCAGAAATGATAAAATCCTGTTAAACATTAATGTGCAGCTCTATCTTTCTGAAAGGTTTATTTAATATTAATGCTCTCAGAAGAGAGTCTATATATTTAGGGAAGCTATTTATGTGCCATTATCTTGAAGAGGTTGATCGGCTTACATATGTATGGCCATTAAAGCTTATTGTAATCCTTTCTTTCTAACTCCAATGTACACAACAAATACTATTCACATTTCATCTGGCAGGGCTATCAGTCTGTTGGGCCAGAATCACATTGTCATGTGTGCAGTCATCTGCTGATCAGGGGCCTGATTCATTAAGGATCTTAACTTGAGAAACTTCTTATTTAAGTCTTCTGGACAAAACCATGTTACAATGCAAGGGGTGCAAATTAGTATTCTGTTTTGCACATAATTTAAATACTGACTGTTTTTTCATGTAGCACACAAATATCAAAATTGCAGTGTACAAATAAGCTATCAAGTATTTGTGTGCTACATGAAAAAACAGTATTTAACTTATGTGCAAAACAGAATACTAATTGCACCCCTTACATTGTAGCATGGTTCTGTCCAGTAGACTTAAATAACAAGTTTCTCAAGTTAAGATCCTTAATGAATCAGGCCCTAGATTAGGAGTACCCTTAATATTGCTGACTTGTGGTCTCTTTGTGGCCAAACTGGTTATGAATTCAAACGTTTATTCTGGTAGTACATTAATCTGCACACAAATCTGTCAGCGTCTGTAAAGGTGCAAACGGTTGTATCTTTTGGTGGGAGGAGTTGAGCAGATACAGAAGGACTTAGATAAACATCATGTGTGGGAGGAGCTATTTAAATGCAATTCAAAGGTTCAAGAGGATGCATTTAAGGAGGTGTTCCGTGGTTAGTAGCTAAACGTTTTTTTCCCACAGTTTTCAAGGGTGCTCAGGAGTTATTGGTACTCTTCTGTGGTCCTATACTTTCAATGGGATGCCTTTTGACTCAACTGGTACATTGACTAACCAGTGAATATGTCAACACACCGGAGCCTCTGGCTTACTTACCGGGGTCCTCCGCTTCGCTGTCTTCCAAAGATGGCCGCCATTTTGAATACAGTAAATTAAAAATGAGGCACGAAGTAAGCTGTGCATTAATGCAAACCCCTCCAAACATTAATATTACATAATTCCATCTAGACTATCTTACCAAATTAATAGAATTCTTTGTAAATTAATACAGCTCCACAAATGAATACTACTCTCCCCTCACATCCAATTAAGGTAAAATAAAAATGACAATTAGTGTTGGAGTACTCACTCAGTGATTCACATCGCTCGTAACTTACTCTCTGTATTTTTTTTTTATTTTGTTTTACTAAAGTCACAAAACAAAACTAAGTAGTATAATAATGATGGCCATTTAAGTCAAAAATGCATTAAAACTTAGGCAGATCCACACAAAAAGTCTTATGCTGACATATTATAGTTTATTTAATTCTAATACCAACTGGGAGACACTTCTGCCTCCTTCACACAGGACTATCATGATAAGAGTGTGGAAGGGGTTTCTGTCATCCCTCCTCCCAGGGGCGGGCTGGGCCGCTCAGTCTGACCGCTGTTTGGCTCGGCCGCCCCCCCCCCCCCCTGTGCATGCCTGGGGGGGCCGCATCACAAGACACGCAATGTGGGCTCGTTAGCGCACAGGCGGCCGCATCACATGACACGCGATGCAGCCGCGTCATCAATGATGCGGCCGCATCGTGTGTCATGTGATTCAGCCGCCTGTGCGCCCCCTGGGCTGAAATTTGCCAGCCCGCGCCTGCCTCCTCCCAGAGTCACCACCTTCCCTCAATACTTATGATCAAGACCACAATTTCCTTAGTCTCCCAAGCCCGCCTCCTTGTGTCATTCCTGACTCCACCCACTGATTTACTACAGTCTGTTTTCTAGTTCTATCGCCTCCACCCTTGAAATATTGCTAGAATGACTGCTTTATTATTATTGGCCAATAATGCTGCTGCCTTATGAGGAAAGTATGACACGCACTCTAAACCAGCAGGTACAATTGCCATTCTGCTACGTTATGTATGAAGATTTCCCCACAACTCTTAGATTGTAAACTCATTTGGGCAGGATCTCCTTCTGTTTCATGTCATTGTATATACTTTGTGTCATCATGCTCTCTGCGTAATATGTCAGCACTTTATAAATAAATTATAATAATGTAATATGCCCTTTTCTTATCCAAGTTGCAATCAAAACTTTTACCCATTCCCTCATCTTATTCCTCCTTGACTACTGCAACCACCTTCTACCTAGCTCAACAATCTATCCCTATTTCAATTCACCCTAAATGCTGTTTGAGACTGATCCTCCACCCCTCCACATCCACCACAGCACTCTGCAAAATCCTACACTGACTCCCCACATCCTCCATAATCCAATTCCAATAGCTTTCCCCTTAACTACTAAGTCCTCTACACCACCCTTCATATATCTCAAATATTGTCAGGGTTTCCAAGGTACGACCACAGAGAGGATAAGTGAATGAAATGGTTTATTAGAAAACACAAATAACACTGGTTCAAGATGCAGGCACAGATAGTGGAACGGTTAACAGACAATGATGCGGGTTGATTGGATGACAGGTGTAGTGTTTACCACGAGTAGTGGAACAGGTCTGCAGAGATGAAAGAAATCCAATAAACAGCAGCGATAAACACAAAGCTGAGATGAGTAGCAGTAACCACAGATTGTGGCACAGGTATGCAGAGATCAGAGGAATCCAATACACAGCAGTGATGAACTCACAGCAGAGATGAGTAGCAGTTTACCACGGATGAACTCACAGCAGAGATGAGTAACCAGGAATCAAGGATTGCTTCTCATCAGATAGAATGACCTGATCATCTGGCAAAGGTTGCTTGAACAGACAGGCTTATATAGGCCAGAAGCAGGTGTAAAGCTCCCAGCAATAATAAGGCAGGTAAGAGCAGTCCAAGTAGCACAGTGGCTCCTTTGGTGGGCAGTGGTACTACAGGCAGGACAAATAGTCCAAGTAGCACAGTGACCCCTTTGGTGGGCAGTGGTACTACAGGCAGGACAAATATATGCAAAAGATCCAACAAGGTACTTGCAGACAGGAGCTGCAGAATGCAAGTCATGACAAATATTCTTTCTCATTTTTTTTAGATCTACCTCTGACCTGGGCCTCACCGCATCTGTGATAACAACCTCTAGCTTCCTCCTACAAGACTTCTTCTATACCACTACCCACTTATGGAATTCCCTACCACACCTGATCAGACTCTCCCCTAGCCTACAGATCTTTAAATGGTCTCTCAAAACATCTATATTAGAAGAACCCACCCTACTCCTACCTATACTACTCAGATTTATATCCTCACAACTGTCCCAAACTCCACTCTAAGCCCCACTTGCTCCTCTAGTCTCAGCTGTGCCCTTTTCCCAGTAGATTGTAAGCTCCCTCATGAGCAGGGCCCTCCCTACACTTTGTTTCCATGTCTGCATTTAGTTTGTGTACCTTCTTTGTCCGGTTTATGTATGCTCTGTTTTCCCACTGTCTGGCACTGTGCAGGGGCTCCTTACAAATGAACAATAAACCACTTGGTAACAGAGTGGCATTCCCTGGAGACTGTATACTATTGGTTGCTTATGTCTGTTCAGAGTAGACAGGGGTCCACCTGCTGTCCCCTTGGCACCCTGCTGATTCTGTCTACTACTGGTCTTCTTCCTTAAGTAATGGGAGGTAATGATACTACCTCCCCTGGTTTAACCACTTGATATAAAATGCTGTTCTCAGCCTGTGGATCATAAGAAGCCCCCCTGTTCCATGGTCAGAACTTTGTTACAGTCACTGAATCAAACGATATTCTCATTTTGGGCATGATTCATGTTCGGACACAACTTGCATATTAAAAAAGAGCACGGAACTTGTTCATAGTTCCTACCGTATTCAAATCCAAACGTATCTCAAAGGAGTTTGAATTTGAATCTGGGTGTAAGTACGTTCTGCCTATATGCTACTTGCTGTATGTAGATACACACGACAGCACTATACGCAAAGCGTCTGCTCAATAAAAAGTCACATCAGAACACTTAAAAGGTTTTTTAAATTATGAAATCAATGAGCAACTGTTAACAGCATAATCATTAAAAAAATATGAATTTTAAAAATATATATATTTTTTTATATTTAATACATAAATTAAGATGCTTTCAATGCACACTTTATATACAATGCATTTATATAGTAAATTTTCCTTGCATACATATGTTCTGTGCTATCTAGAGGCTTGCATATGTCTAGTTTTTAAAACAACTACTATGTCATGTCAGTCATCACTATCAGTCGGCACTTACACCTGCCCTGTAGCTAGTGCAAGTGATATGGCTGGAAAACAGGTTTGCTTACGAGAAATACAGGATTTGAATCGACTGCATCTCTGTTGGCAAAGCCGTAATATACATGGTCTACGTTCATCCTCCTCTGTCCTCCCCCATTCTGCCTCTCAAATCATAGGCAGTTGTGTCATTTGCATTTAGACATGAATTCCATGCAATTACATTCATCGACGTAAGGACCATTTCTGAGCATGCACATAGCTACTGCACACAAGATACAGCACAGACAATTACTTATGACATGAATCAGGCCCTTTATGTGCATAAAGAAGCAGACATAAACATCATATAACAGGTTATTTAACATAACTCATAATCCCTCAATCAAAATCGCCCACAAGGAAATCAAGAGTCCCAGAGCTTATGATTCTGGCTACTGACAAACGTGGATTCCAGTTGGGCTTAACCTTTATTAAACAGTACCTGATACTCTCAGCTTGCCACATTCCTCCCCATTCTTATTTCCCTTCGCTGTGCCGACTGTCCTTTGGCTGGGCAGGTTACGTAGTTTGGGGTTAGAGTGCAGCAGATCCCATAATAGAAATCCCTGGTGGCTGACACGGACATCTTGGTAGCTATCTCTATGCTCATGTGCCGTAGACTCTCCCATCTGGGTAACAATGGATAGCTTGAAAGCTCCAGAAGATCACAAATTGGAAGTCTTGTTGTCCTCTTCATGTCTTCTGAAAACAAGACACAATATCCCCTTCACCAGACAATCTTTGTCTGCCAAACATGGGAGTTTCTTGGAGTCTTGATTGCCAAAGATCCATCTGCCTTAGCATCCATGATGCCACTGCCTAGACTGGGCATGGTTGGCAAAAACGTGACTTTTATACTGGGATCTATTTCTCAGAACATGTCTTCCTCCAGCACTGCCGATGGGGAATGTCTTGGTGTTCTTGACTCTCCAGCACCCCTGATAGGGCTTGTAAGCTGGCCTAGTTTGTCTGACAGGTACCCTTCTTACTCTATGGGCTAGACTTACTAATTTGCGGGTTTGAAAAAGTGGGGATGTTGCCTATAGCAACCAATCAGATTCTAGCTTTCATTTATTTAGTACCTTCTACAAAATGATAGCTAGAATCTGATTGGTTGCTATAGGCAACATCCCCACTTTTTCAACTTAGTAAATCTAGCCCTATGTCTATTGCAGACATTGATATTTTATATGGAAGCCCTTAACTTTCTGCCTGATCCTGTTGCTCTGGTAGCTCCTTCCAAGCATTTGGCTTCTGGATGAGCCATCTCATATTATTATTATTATTATCTTTTATTTGTTAGGCGCCACAAGATTTCCGCAGCGCCGTACACCATACAAACAGTACACTATACAGGGTGAAACAGTACAAAACAATAAACAAAATACCAGTACTTCAGAAATCCAGGCAAGTAAAGCAATAAACACGGATCAGAAGAACAGGTAGGGAGACAGGAGGGAAGAGGGCCCTGCTCATGTGAGCTTACATCCTAAGGGAGGGAAAACAGAACAGGCACAAGGGGAGTCAGATGAGGCGAGGGTGAGCGCAGGTGGAGGAGAAGAAGGGGTTATGCGGGTAAGTAATACTGTGGGTATGCTAATATGTTGGACTGAGTAGGGAATATGTTGGACTGAGTAGGGAATTAAAGCTGCAGAGCCCCTGTATACTGTTGTGTTGATGACATACACACTTCGGAGATGTAAATGCAAATTATATAATTATAGTTTAAGAATTGGGGCTTCAATCATGAGACGTGCATCCCTATTATCCAGGTCAACTCTGGTCCCAGATTGTTCAGTTGTGGCAGCAGTTCATCCCAGGTGTCACCCTGACAGCATGCACAATGGTATCAAATTCAATATCAAAATCCAGCATCAAATTCAAATGACTAATCCTTACCTACAAGGCCCTCAACAATACTACCCCTGTATACAACTCAATTCTCATATCAAAATACTCTCCCTCCCGCCCTCTTAGATCTACCTCTGACCTGCGCCTTGTCTCCTCTCACTCCCGCCTACAAGACTTCTCCCGTGCTGCTTCCCACTTATGGAATTCCCTATGATCAGGGCCGGACTGGCCACCTGGCACTTCTGGCAAATGCCAGAAGGGCCGATGGCAGTATGGGCCGGTCCGGCTCCCTCTGATACCCCGATTAAATTAAAAAAACAATTATTTTTTTTGTGTGCAGCCGTCATGACGTGTGACGTCATGACGGCTCTGTGCGCCGGCCCGGCTCCCGCGTAGGATAAGCTGCAGTGGAGGCAGCTGTCAGTGTTGAGGTAAGTGTAGAGAATATGTGTGCAGGGAGGGGGGGGAGACAAACAGAATTTGTGTGCAGGGAGGGGGGGGGAGAGAAACGGAATATGTGTGCAGGGAGGGGGGGGGAGACAAACGGAATATGTGTGCAGGGAGGGGGGAGACAAACGGAAAATGTGTGCAGGGGGGGGGAGAGAAACAGAATATTGGTGCAGGGGGGGGAGAGGGGCAATAAATGTCTCCAGGGGGGGGCAATAAATGTCTACAGGGGGGGAGAGGGGCAATAAATGTCTGCAGGGGGGTGGGGGGGTGAGTGAAAGTGCAGGCGGAAGGGGGGATGAGTGAAAATGTCTGCAGGGGGGGTGTGAGTGAAAATGTCTGCAAGGGGAAGGAGGGGTGTGAGTGAAAATGTCTGCAGGGGGAAGGGGGGGGGTGAGTGAAAATGTCTGCAGGGGAAGAGGGGGTGAGTGAAAATGTCTGCAGGGGGAAGAGGGGGTGATTGAAAATGTCTGCAGGGGAAGAGGGGGTGATTGAAAATGTCTGGAGGGGGAAGAGAGGGTGATCGAAAATGTCTGCAAGGGGGGGCAATGGCTGTAGGAGGGGGAAAATAAAAATGGCCAATGTGTATGGGAACAGTATATGACTATAATGTGTGTGGGGGACAGTTTATGACTATAATGTGTGCTATTAAGCGAATGTGAGGCTGTTTGGGGAAAATGAGGTCTAATTATGAAATGTGATTATGAATTATTTAATGCCTGGGATGTTTGTGGGAAATGTTTGTGGGAAATGGTTATTTTTATTAAACATAAATACTAATTAATTTCTTGCTGAGGTTGTTTGGAGGGAGGGAAATAGATTTATTTATTAAATGGGAATACTATTATTTTAATGTTGGGGCTGGAGTGAGGCCTAATTTTATAACGTGGGTGCTATATTGAGTTAACATCGGTGCTGTTTGGAGTTTTCTAACTTTCATGTACCCATTTTTTTTTTTCAAATAGGGCCCCCAACATTCCAGGATCCAGACAAGCAGCAACTGATCTAAAGACACCAGCAGCCACAAGTGGTGACAATGACAAGACAGGTAAGAGAGACCAGGACAGTCTGCCAACTGTCCTGAATTTGGTGGGTGACTGTCCCGCTTAGTCAGGATTTGGTCTGACTGCAAGGACAGTTGGGAGGTATGTCCTACTTCACATTGTACTGCTTGTGAAGGCAGAACTGTGTGCACCTAATAGTAGTGCTCACAGTATTGACTATGTATTTGTTGAAAATGTGTCTTATAACCATATTACATCATAGGAGCCCCCTGTCTTAAGTGCCTAGGGCCCCCTGAGACTAAGTCCAGCTCTGGTTAGCAGGAGGGAGCGGATAGCTACTCCCAGTCCCTGGATAGGACACAGCCTGCAGAGCAAGCCGAGGAGCTCTAAGTCTCATGAGATTTATTAATCTTGTGAGACTAAGAGTTTCCCTGCTCACTCTACAGGAAGTTCCCATCCTGATGGATGTCAGCGGAATCAGAAGCATAGATAAGTACAGTGGACTGGGGGAAGAGCCAGATTTAGACCTCATGGGGCCCTAGGCAAGATACTGGTTTGGGCCCCCCTCCCTGAAAAAATCCATAGCACTATAATTTTTAGCATAACATATACCCCTATTCAGGGGCTGGCTGGCAGACTTTAGCCCAGGGGGGCAAGCACATAGCACTGGCCCATAAGTAGCGGCCCATTTTTAAAGGTTGGTCTCACCGCCGGCCCTGGGAGGGCCCTCTGGGGACCACTGGGCCCTAGGCAATTGCCTAGGTTTCCTAGTGGAAAATCTGGCCCTGACTGGGGGTGTTGTAATGTGCTTCTGGGGTGGAGGGGTGGCATGATAGGGAGGGCCTGATAAATGTAATGTTTTATTATAATGTATGTAATGTATGTATTAATGCCCCATCTTGACCACGCCCCAACATAATGTGGCCACGCCCTTAGCAGCACCCAGTTTTTTTCATGCTCATCAAATGAGATGGGCCTGTATGCTTGAAATGCCAGGGCTGATTTTTAGTCCCAGTCCGGCCCTGCCTATGATGATCAATCAAACTTTCCCCACAGCCTTCAAATCATTAAACGCTCTTTGAAAACCCATCTCTTTTTTAGAGGTGACCTTATCCCTGATAACACTATTTACATTAATGCATGCTCACCACTGTCCCAATCTCCACTCTGAACCACATTTGCTCCTCTTGTTTCAGCTGTGCCCTCTTCCACTTAGAATGTAAGCTCTCTAATGAGCAGGGTCCTTCATACCCTTTATTTTCATATCTGCATTTATTTTGTCTACCTTGTATGTCCCTGTTTTATGTATGTACTGTTTTCCCTATTGTAAGGTGCTGTGGAGCACTGTGGTGCCTTACAAATCTACGGTAATAATAATAATAATAATCAGCACTTACAATCTCCTCTCCCACAGTAGTCCAGACCAGCAGGAACTGTACATCACCCGAAAATTGTGATTCTCGTGTGTGCATTACACTGTATGAGACTTATTAAGGGACACCCTGAAGGGAATGTGAAAGGATTATACCAACGGCCCAGTGCAAGTGGACAGGAAAGATTTAGCTGGAGGTGCTGCAATTGGTTAAAGGGATAGCGAGAAAGCAAATATAGGACTGGGAATATTAAAAAACAAAATAATAAATTAAACATCAATCCACTCCCAAACTACAGTCCAAACTGTAAACTTTGCATATGGCCTTAATTCATAGAGCCCAGGAAAATTATGAAAAAGTGAGTGCTAGGTTCTAGAGCAGACAAATATCTGGGAAATACTATAAATAATGAAGAAAAACAAATAAACTGAAATATACTGTAATTGTTGCAGGTTAGGTGGTGCTAGTTTGCAACCTCAGCTGAGGAAATGGACCATAGGGAAGTTGGGGAGAAGGCTGAAAAAGGAGGTCAGTAGAAGTCCCAGTGTGAAGTCATTGTGTATTCTGCAAGTGGCAGGAAAAGCTGAAAAAGCACAAAAGGTCTGTCCCAAGAGGACTGTATTCCACCATACAGCTTAGGAGAGTCTTGTATTCCAGAAAGGAAAGATTTCCACAGTGGCCAGTTGGAAGGAATTCCTCTCCCTGGATATCTGAAACCACATGGTGATCACAGTGACTGTCTAAAAAGGGACTGCAGTAGTACTTTCCAGGGGGTGGGGGGATTGGGAGGAGCTCCAGTGCTGGGGCTCGTTGAAGGGAATTTGGGAGGGGGGAGGGGGAGCACGCTGCACAATTTGTAATTGCTGATTTTTCACAATACCATATATATGAGGAAAAGTGAAGCCTCGCATGTTGCAGTTGTTGACGTTGCACTGCCACCTGTCGTCTGTAACTGGTATTGTGATGGACCCTTTAAGAGCCCCCCCTCATTTCTCTTAGGTCAGACTCCGGATATGACCCTCTAAGATAAAGCACTGTTGAAATTGCTATGGGGTTTGATTAGCATGCGCCATCTGTCCGTCAACTGGGGGTGGTTCCTGGACGAGAAGTGTAGTGAAATTCCCAACCACTTGCAGAAAGTCCTCCAAAACTTAGCCATGAACTCTAAATCTAGTTTAGAGACGATCTCCAAGGGAAGTACATGCAGGTGGAAGACCTCTTTTGTGAAGATTTGGAAGAGTTCAAATGCCATAGCATTTTTTTCAAGGCTGTGAAGTGGACTTGCTTGGAGAAGCGATCTATTACTACCAGGATAATGGCGTTACCCTGAGAGCTGAGAAGGTCAGCTATGGAATCCATGAAGACATGGGTCCATGTGAGGATGACAGAGGTCAATGGACAGGTTGTACAGGAAGAAAGAGGTGACATGCTACCATACAATCGGACACCAGAATTCACGGAGGACCAAACAAATTGTTTTCCTGATGCCAGGATTCCTTATCAACCATGAGTAGTGTGCAGGACCTGGGGTGGGAGGTGTGGTAGAAACTGCCAGGAGATTGCCTGTTTTGATGGAAGAGTATTACCCAGAAAGTTTTACCAAATTATAGATAATGAGTCATTGCCTTTGAGAGCACTGGGTATTATTTTGATCCCCTGCCACTGTAAGATTAACTAAGACTTACCCACAACTTTTGGGGGTGGAGCACTACTTCTGGCAAATTCATTAGGTAAGTCTGTGTCCAACAAAGGACCTGAGTAACTTACACTCCAAATTGGGGACCAGGATATGAAGATTGTTATTCCCTCATTCCAAGTGGGGAGCAATTTGTTTTTGACACTGAAGGAAAAATAAGTCAATCCCTTCCCTCCCTTTCCATACTTCCAGTGATGATGCTGCAGGTGCCATTATTTGCACAATATGATTATAGTTTATGCTTATGAAACAAGTTTTTTAGTAGAATTTTCTCTATTATTTTGAAAGTCCTTTTAATAAATAATCAAGAAAGAATATAAAGTGCTCTTACAGCAACTAAATTATTACCAACCATGAGGCAAGGGAGAGAGCGAGTGGAGGAGATGTAGGGGTTATGCGGATGGTTGGTAGGCTTTAAGGAAGAGGTGGGTTTTCAGCGCACGTTTGAAGGAGCACAGAGTAGGAGAGAGGCGGATGGAACGAGGGAGGTCATTCCAGTGAAGGGGGGCAGCACGGGAAAAATCTTGGATTCTGGAGTGGGAAGAGGTGATAAGAGTGGAGATAATGTCATGACATTATCTAAATAAAAAAACAATACTTCACATCTAGCCTGTTTTTTGCCAATAATGCTGGCCTCACACAAACTGACCTTGCCACTCAGTCTGATAGTTGAGTTGACAGTACCACTTTCTAATTTGGCAACACGCATGGGTAGTCAAATTAGTTGAGACTGGGCAGATCTGTGCTTCAGTCAGATGGCTGGATTGTCACAAATCGGGATCTTAGCCGCACTTACCTCATCCGCCGCTGTCATATCACGGCTACCTGGGTCCCTTCTGGTCGTCTGCAGCATTCCCGTTCTCCACACCTCCATTTGTAAACAAACACATACTGTTTGTTCTGCTGCATGGGCGCGGCCATCTTGGATGCAGTCAGGTGATCATTCCAAACCAACCAGATTCAGAAGCTGTGATCACATGAACTGATCAGCCAATAGTTGTTTGGGACATCCTATTTAAACCTGCTGCTGTGATCTGTTCATTGCCAGAACAACACACTTCTCTCCAGAGGATAGTTCTTGGCTCCTGGTTCCAGTGTTCCTGTCTGCATAACTAAAGTGCAGCGTTCCTGTCTGCATAACTAAAGTGCAGCGTTCCTGTCTGCATAACTAAAGTGCAGTGCTCCTGTCAGCATTTCCAGACTGCTCATTCCCCTGCTATATTTTACATTCCGCAAGAATATGAGCAGGGAGATCATCCAGGCTGCTAGTTTATGTTTCAGTCCTGCTCCAGCTAGGCCCAAGGGTCCCGAATCGGATCAAGAAATTCAGACGACCGTGACATGGATCACTTCTGCACCACATAGGCTGTTATTGTGGTTGGGAGATAACAGCGTATGCTGGTCATTAGTGATCATCTTATGATGACAAAGTGAGTTGATGACACCATTCACCTTATTAAGTGGCTGTGGAAAAGGGTATGATGATACTTATTGTGTCGTACCACTTCTGTCACTCCCCCTTCCATGATGATAGACATTACGGATGGCGGGGATGGCATGGTCAAAACATTAATTGACTCCCCCCAATTTGACTCTCTCCACAAGTGCATGATACTCCATTTGATTCCCCCTCTGGATTAAAGCTGATTCTACCCTTGACACCCCTTCATGTCCACCAAACCAATGTTCTCAGAAAATGATATAATTAACACATAAACACTGTACTTTCTACTTACTTTTCACCTGTTCTGAGGATGAGGTGGCTGCCAGCCAGCGACAGCTACACTTGGTCTCATGAGATGAGACACTAGCAGTAGTGACATTCTGGCAGGAAACCAGAGTGCAGCTAATTCATTCTTATTCGCTGCAAAACTGTCACTGACCTTGCAGTCTCCATGTACCCAGCTGCAGTCAGACCCTGAGCAATGCTTTATAGGACAGATACAGAGGGACCTGGGACAGTAATACTGTGGTATTTACCCTGTATTATCATCCCAAGTCCAAGTTTTACCTTGAGAGACAGTCAGGGAGGTATAGTGAGTAAGCAGGTATGCCATCGTTTTGAAGTAATAAAATATAAAATCTAAAGTTTACAAAGGCCATAAAACCAAATCCCTACTCCTTTATGGATGCCATAAAAGGTAAAATAGTTATAAAGACCTATAACTGCTCATTGGGCCTGATTAAGGAAAGTAAAGCAGTGAGTAACTTTGAACCTTGTAAAACCATGTTACAATGCAGGGGGTGCAATTGGGTTTATTACTTTGCACATAAGTAAAATACTGTCTGTTTTTTCATGTAGGATGTAAATACTTGATAGCTTTATAATTACACGGACAATAAAAGTTGATCTAGGACAGTGGTGGGCAAACTCAGTCCTTAAGGGCTACCAACAGTTCATGTTTTTAGGATTTCTGTCTGTAGAAACAGCTGGGATAATCACTGACCCAACCAAATAGATTAACTCAGCTGTGCATGTGTAAAGAGGGTGCCCGAGAAGCGAGCGAAGATGCCCGCTATCGCCGTGTCCCTGGAGGGACAGAAGATGCCCCTGGTTCCTGTGCCCAGCAAGAGGGTGAAAAATGAAAAAAGAAGTTACTTACCCGCCCAGGTTCTGGCCGCGGAGGAAGGATGAGCCAATCAGGGCTCATCTTTCCCCGCTGGCCAATCAGCGGCCGGATACGTGAGCCAATCGCGGCTTGCGCTCGGCCGTTTAAAAGATTGGGGCCGACGCGAGCCAATCGGCGCTCGCGCTGGCTGATGACGTCACACCGGTGACTATATAAGTCGCCGGGCGGCGCAATTTTGGCAGAAGAGAGTCGGCGGCGGAGGGAGAAGGACGTCGTGGGACGTCCGGAGCGCATCAAGAAGAAAGGAAGCCGCCGGAGCGGAGATCATCGGCGGGGAGCCCTTGTAAGGGCTAAGAGTGCCCCCGCCAAGCAGCCTTCAACAGCGCCGAAGAGGAGAAGAGGCGCCGCCGACTGGAGAGTCTGGAAAACCCGGAGAAAGAAGAGGAAGATGGCGTGGCAAGCTGAGATTCCTGCACAGAGCAGGTAAGTCGACTCAGCGTTAACTCGGGCACTAGGCCCGCGGCCATGGTCGGGCACAAGGCCCATGGAGCAGTGAATTAGGGGCACAAGGCCCAGGGAACTGGGCACTAGGCCCCTATGAAGTAGTGGGCCAGTAGGCCATATTGTTAAAGGGGACAAGCCCCTGTTAGCTAGTGAGGTAGGGGAGGCTCAGAGCCCCCAGGTATAAGGGCACAAGGCCCTTAGGTAGGTAGTGGCCTAGAGGCCATAGGAAGGCCACAGGGTCTGAGATAGCCCGTAGACTGAGAAGGGCACAAGGCCCTAGTAGAAAGTTAGGGAGGCCACAAGGCCTAAGTAGGCAGGGGCTAGTGCCCCTAGGTGGTAGGGCACAAGGCCCTAGTTAGTGGGCTCAGAGCCCTGAGTTAGAGGGGGCTGAGGCCCATAGTCAGAGCACAAGGCTCTGTAGGCAGCTGTGCACGAGGCACATGGTGTGTAGGGCATAAGGCCCTAGTGGTGTGATAGAGGCGTGAGAGCCTTGTGAGTGTAGGCGCGGTCCTGTGTGAGGTGAGCACACAGAGTTAGGAGGTACAGTAGAGCGGAGGCTCCTGTGGTGCTGTAGCAGCCAGCTGGTTGGCTAGCAGCTGTGTGCTCTGGTGAGTAGCGTATAAAGTACTGTATACTGCATTTATAGTGTCTGTGCGGCGAGTATTGTTTGTATTACTGTATTTTGGGGTGTGCTACATAATTGTGTCCAGGGGCAAGACGTCAGGCCCCCATTAAAGGTAGGCTTGTTTCCTGTGTTTTCCTGTGCTAACCCGTGCTGTGGGGACAGGTGTAGTTACCAGCTTACACATAGTCAGGGAAGAACACGCGTAGTTTTCCCGTCCCTTAGGTCCCTGGGGTCACGCTGGTTCCCAGAGGGGGTGACTGAGTGAGTCGGTGGCAGTGCAGCACACCTTGAGGTAGTTCCAGTGGCGGCCCGTGGTTCTGGTTGAGTGTCCCCAAGGCCGGTTCCGTGCAGGTTAACCTGTGGTTCCGGGTGTAAGGACACGTGTAAGATACCCGAGTACAGGCAGTCAGGCGGTTCAGTTCGATCGGCTGTTCCGTGCGGCAGTCGGCCCGCGGGTTAGTGTGCTGTTCCAGCGAGCCTCAGTCGGGCCTGGTGCAGCCGGCCCTTAGGGTCCGTGGGTGATCCCATAGTAAGGAGACAGTCTCCTTGGTTAGACCTGGGTGAGGGGGTTAGGAACCGCCCTCCGGTATAGTCCGTGAACACCGGCTGGTGTTCCCCGTAGTGCTTAGTGAGCAGTTCCCGTTAGTGCACCACACCTAGTTAGTCATAGTTGTTTGACTTAGTTGCGTTGCCGACCATTAGAGCGTTGTTAGGGTCGGGTCGCTGTTGTAGTCAGTTTAGTTTTGTGGGTGCCCATCTTAGTCTCGCTGAGAGTGCAGAGGGAGGCTGTGTGTGTTCCTTGTCATCTGCAGGTGTCGGGGAGGTGCAGGAGAACCGGATCGGAAGTGGGAGTGTCCCGGTGAGTATCACGCTCGATTCCCCCTTTCGGTTAGGCCCTCACCGGATGGTGTGCGAGGTACTTGAGGCGGGACTAGTCCTGGTCTCAAGTGCCTGTAGTCCCCCGTGCCTTGGCAAGAGCAAAGTGAGTAGGCGGCAAGGGGGCTTGGACTGAGAGTGTCCTTGTTCATTGCCGTATTCTCGGACAGCCCTTTCCTGGTAGGCACGGCCGTAATCTCTGTCTCTTTCTTAGAGGGACGTGTTTGGAGGTGATAAGGGTTGCGGCTGCTGATCTGCTGGGATCGAATCGCAGCTGGGATATTGGAAGCAGACTGGAGGTGACCAGTGTTTACAAAGTAAGTTCTTTTGTGTTGCGTCTGTCCTGTTCCCCGCAGGCGCTACACATGATTAAAAAAATCCTAAAAACATGAACTGTTGGTAGCCCTTGAGGACTGAGTTTGCCCACCACTGATCTAGGACATGCTCTACCCCAATTATAAATCTGTCCTCACATTTTAAATTTACTTCCCATTCAATACAACATAATTTTTGCCAAGGTTCAAAGTTACTCATTTTATTTGCTTTACTTTCCTTAATGAATCAGGCCCATTGTGTTTATTTGGCTGTGTCAGTAATTTATATGACAATAAGCTTTGTGAGTTGAAGATTTGCAGTGGAAAAAGGTGCTCTATCCATGGAAAACAGGGACGTAAGGGAGCCCTCAGCATTGTGGGTGTCTTAAGTATATGGATGCAGGACAGTTACATTTTAAATGGAGAAAAATTCCTGGACCATCTGGTTGTGGGTTATGGTGGTGATGGGGCGTATTGCACTCAACACAGTTGCCTTCACTTTCACCGACTTGTGCCATCCTGGCTGCGCCCATCACGACACACGAATGTATAACTCTTAGTCGCATTAATTCTCAGCCATAAATAATGTGGATTTCCCACGTTACATAAAGCATTTTTACAGTGTACGACTGCTGGTATCGCAGAAACCAGGAAACTATATTAATTTTTATGGGCAGTGATCCTAGCAGATTTAATTTGGATTCCTATAACTGTGTTGTGCATTTATTCCCTAGAAAGAAGCATGCTGTAGTTTTTATGAATGGAGGAAAATATAGTCATTACTGAGGCAGCACTATTGGTAGTCAGCCTAGGTTTCCTCTGCAAGCACTGATCCTGGCAGCCTCATCTCTCTCTATCTCTAGGTAACACACCCCACATAAGCCAGCTTAGCACTCTGCATCAGCTGGAGAGCAGTACTCCATAACACCACCACCACCATGACTAGCATGGAGTTAATAATAACATAAAGCCAGGCTGGGCGGCTACGTATAGGGTCACGTGATACGTGACAGCGGCTCTCTCTCACACAGTGGACGTGGGCGTGTTCGATAGGCGTGCCTTATGGCAGTATGGGCGTGGCTTGGCTCAGTCGTTTCCTCTTGGTGTAGCGGGGCGGGCTGGGCTCCCTCCTTCCCCCCAGTCACGGTGCACCCCCCCCCTGGGCGGAGGAAGAGGGCTCCCAGACGTGTGCAGGTGGGAGGAGAAGAAGGAAGAAGCAAGAGGGGAAAGCACCAACTTACCAGAGCTGTATTACTGCGGCGACAGTGACCGGACTCCCAGCAGAGGAAGTCTTCCTCTCCCCAGCCAGGTGCACGGCTCAGCCCCCTCCACTGCATGAGTCCATGGATTACATGGTATGTGCCTGTCACCCCTCATCACTCTTCTTATCTGATGGCTGCAGCAGTCCAGGCCATTGCCCGGCTATTAGATGCCTGGAGATAGGTCCTGGGCTGCTGCTTGCAGAATGCAGCCCCATAAAGCATGCTCCAGTGAGCTGATCTCTGCATTTTGTCCTCATTTACCATTCAATGGCACTGCTAATTCCTGGTTAATGTGTCACAGGTGTCTTATGTGCTGGGAACTTGCTGCATAGGTCATGCTCTGCCTGAGTCCCCAGTCCCTGCACTCTAGCCTACATGGCCTTGAGCTACCTTTTAATTACCTCTCCTCCTTATGTTATATACAGTATAAAGTGCATAATTGAATGATCTGCTTCTTATGTCTCACTGCATCTCCTGTTTCCCAGTGACAGCAGTTGTGTATGCGGTTATGTGACATGGTTAATATCACCAGTGACTGTTTTACATTAATTTAGTGTACACATATTTGAGAACTCAGTTATTGGATCTATTCATTGCAGTGTTATTTGTGCTTTTCTTGCATTCATTGATAAAGCTAAGTATGTCAGACTAGTATTTTGGGGACTGATGACTTCCCTTTCCCTTGTTGTCCTCGGCCACTTTTGAGAGTTTCATTTAGAAGTCTCCACACTATTCTAAACTGTTTCATTTCACGTTAAAGGTACATCTCACTATGCAGTTTTATTTGTTTTTTTTAGTTGTATGTAGTTCTATGGTTGCTTTTTAGTCATTTTTAATATGGAGCAAACAGCTTAATATATATTAAAAGCCAATTGTCATTTTTATTAAATGCCTGGTTTTTCCAACCGAGTTTGTTTGGCCCTATAAGGCACTCTGAATACTTTGAGTGTAACATGCCTGATATCACCAAACATAGATGTGACTTGGCCCATAGTTATCAGTTGTCTATTTGTACCTCATATCTCTGTTATGTGCACTGTTTTTATATTATTGTTTTTCTGTAGTTTGGTGGAGTTATATTTATAATTTGCTTTATCTTCTTCATTTTGTCAACTTGGTTAGAGCTTCTTTTGTTGCCAAGAAAGACTCCTTGTGTCACTGTAGTTCAATTGGAATGTAAGCTTTTGTGCCCAAGCTCCCAATGTTATTGACTTAAATCATCCTTTGAATTTTATAAAGTGCGTGGCTGTAGTATTCCAGTTACACAGTGTAAAATGAATGTTAAGTTGTATAATTTTTGAAAATATACATTCAGAAAACAAATTGCAGTGTCCTATTATAAAAAAATACCACACAAAACCTTTTTGTATATATGTGGGTGTTTTAGCCACCTTGCAATCAACAATGTTGGCTAACAATGCCCACAAGGTGTTTTCTTTCATATTATGGTCAGCAACCTTTTCAGCATTTGCAAACGTCAATTTTTCAAATTGATTAAGTTGCAAAGCAGAAAGTCTGTCAAACTAGTTTGTCAGACTTTGTAATTGGTAGTTCTGCTCATTCAGCTCAACCTGCAGTTGCATAACTCTTCGTGAACAATTTGGGATTGTCAAATATACATCATGTTGTCACATTCCATGAGACTATATTTGGCCAGTTTATTTTATGTTCTGCGTATTTCTTAGTTATACGGGCGACACTTAAAACGTGAACTCTGCCCACCTGTCATTTGTTTATCAAGAGCATATGGTGATCTGGTGCTGCTGATTGAATACCCACCTTCACAGAGAGCACCGATGTGTCCCTGCCCACCAGCTGCATTGTGTGAGTGGGCCGCATGCAGGCAGAGGGGGCTGGAGGAATACTGGAGTACTACAGCAGACAAGCTCATCCTCTGTGTTAATAAGTGCAACCAGTACTCAAGGTAACCGAATGACAGGTAGGTAGAGTTCTTGTGGTGCCAAAATAATTAACAAGTACCATGTTAAAAACAGTACATATTGATAGACTTTTGTGAATAGAACCCACTTTAGTAAGTGGGGGTGTTAAAAAAAAAAAAAAAAAAGCGTGCTGCAAACCATATTGGGTCAAACATTTGCTTTTAGTATTATAGCAGTGATGGGCAACAGGCGGCCCCTTTGAACCTTCACCTGCAGCCAACTAATCTCTGCTCTCTCTCTCTCTTTATGCCCCATCTCTTTTTCTTTGCTTTGTGCCCCACTGGGCTTAACCTCTGGCCCCAGCTCTTATTCTGAGAGTAAGGGTAATGTGTGGCCCTTTTAAAGGTTAGATGGATGCCCATACACAGCCCTTGATGGGTATTGCGTTGCCCGTCACTTATATATAGTGTGTACGTCTTTTTTTCATCTGTCTAGTATTGTGATTGTACTGACCCTATGCGTAGATTTACAAACCTTTTAAAAAGATAAAAATGGAGGTGTTGCCCATAGCAACCATTTAGATTCTAGCTATCTGTCACCTAGTACATTCTAGATGAATGATGGCTAGAATCTGACTGGTTTATATGGGCAAAACCTCCATATTTCCTTTAGAAGCTTTGATAAATCTACCCCTTATGTCTTCTGCCAGGACAATTGAAGAGGGATAGAAAATTGAGATCCAGTTATTTTTGCAAAAAACCATGGCTAGACAATTGCAGGGTGCCAGGTTACAAATGCACCCCAAAATTGCTCCTGCCTAATTTTTTTTGAAGTCTTCTCTACCTTAAAAATTCCTGCTGGCTACTGAATTCCATATTATTTAGTCATTACATTTAGAGCACTGTGAACTGTTAAACAGACCGATTTTAAACAAAGGCGTGTCCACATATAGTAAACATACTGCCAGAGTGATCATTGGATGCTATCTGGTGTAACTTAATGTTTGATCTGATTCTATTCTCCTTTTGGATTTGGTCTGTCAGCTTCTTGTTGAATTCCAGTGTTCAAAACTATAGCAACCATCGCTGTGATCTGTGAAGAGGAACCTTGCTTTGTTTCTTTGCTCTGCCAAAATACACTAAATTGTTTAAAAATACAGGACATGTCTGTCCACTTCTTGGCATTACCGTTATATGAGATAAAGGCTGTATGTGCGGCATATATATGAATTCTTATTAGTGAACTACTTTTGGTTAACTTTTCCAGCTGACATTGCAGATTAAATCTACAAGTTACGCAGAGCCCTTCGTCCATGTTTTGGTATTACAAGTCATTGCAGTTTTTATGGGGCGTGCAAACAGACTGAGTTTTGAGTTCATGTCATTTGAGTTTAATGGCTATTTGTGGTGGTGTTAAGTATCGTCCATTGTCTGTTTATGACATATCATCTAATATTGCCCACTTACATTATTTTTAGGCTAAATCTTGGTTTGATATATATGTGGTATATAAATCTCTCAATCCTCTATGGACAATAAAGTGCCTTCTGTCTCCCTAAGGCTTAGACTGGGTACACAGGACAGAAAATTTCTCCCGATGCGATATCGTTAACAAGTTTTCTTGGTCACGGGGTTCCGCATAAAATTTTGCCAGTCTTTTATTGAACTGATTATTTCATGTGTACCCACTATATAACATACACATTTTAAGCATCCAAAATATGGCTCCTTGATCTGTAGTGCTGACATATGGCTTATGTTTGAGCTGTTATCACCAATCACTGTGCCCAGTTCTACTGGAGATGAATAGTGCTTGTAGCCTTTATAGGACAGTAATTGTATTTTAATGGCTTGTCTACCTAAATGGGGCATTGCACTAGTCCTTTGGTAATATGGAATTGATTGTTGGAATTTTCAGCTTGAAAATTGCTTTCATTTTGTTGACCTGGTTTAATACATTACTGCTAAGTGGATGGAAGCATAGAGATGCACTTTACTAAATTACATGCGCTCTAAAGAAATTCCTATAGCGCCAATAAGATGGGCACACAAATGGCTTGAATACGATTTTAAGAACCATTTCTTGTACTTTACAGACCTGATTTCTACACTTGTTTCAAATGGCATTCCTGTAGTCGCTCCTAACTTTTTTAACATTACTAACAAAAAACATGCACCCTGGGATAAAACAACATTGCTTTATCAGATTCTCTGTTCGTGGTTTTGCAGAATAAATAAATAGAAGTGTACAGGATTGCAAGAAGGAAGAAGCAGAATATTAAAACACTCTATACTGCAGAGAGGTTCTTTAGAGTGATGTTTAGAGAGAAAAGCTATTTTTTTTCTTTTTCTGCAGAATTTTCTAGGTACAGTATGCTGAAGTTGTATGCTCTATCAGAGCAGCATTTTTGCAGAGGTTGCCCATACCGCATTCCAAAGGCAAACCATCTGGAAAATCATGCGACAATCAAGACCATTGATCCTGGTGTCTGCACACCTCTGCTGTTTACCTGAGTGTCAGTGTGATTCACAGGTCAGAACAAAGGTTTAGAAGTCTATACATGTCCGATTTTCCGACAGGTTGACCTGCTGTTTGTACTGCTGCTCATGTGCACAGAATAGGTAAACAAGCAATGGTTTCAATGATGTCAATTCCTGCACAGGTTTGTTTTTTTGTTTTTTTACATTTTCATTTTGAAACGCGGAGTGAACAGAATTTGGTGCAATACTCTTCTTAAATAAAATAAAAAATTTGCTTTGTAAAACTATTTCTGTAAAATGCCTAGACCGGCGGTTCCCAAACTGTGCGCTGTCATAGGGGCGCCGCTGCGCTGTCACAGGGGTGCCGCGGGCCAGCCAGGGAAAAAACAAAACAAAAACTTACAAATCCGCCGGGCGCCGGGACCCAGCATCCTCCTCTCTCACGCAGCATGAGAGAGGAGGATGCTGGGTCCCAGCACCCGGCGGATTTTTGTTTTGTTGTTTTTTTCCCTGGCTGGCCCGTGGCATCCCTGTGGCAGAGGAGGGGGACAGCGTGGCAGAGGAGGGGGACAGCGTGGCAGAGGAGGGGGACAGCGTGGCAGAGGAGGGGGACAGCGTGAGAGGGCAGAGGGGGCAGAGTGTCTGGATGCAGAGGGGGCAGAGTGTCTGGATGCAGAGGGGGCAGAGTGTCTGGATACAGAGGGGGCATTTTTGTATACAACTAAATAAGTATTTCTGTC